>NC_135500.1:133188207-133353207 GCF_052857255.1 Amblyomma americanum
AAAAAGATGATCAGTTACACGAACAAAGTAATGCGAAAAATTTTGTGTACAAAATCAACGATACATTTTCGTAGCGGAAGTCTATTGTTTAACATTATTCATGCTTCGACTAAGGATATAAAACTGCCATCTTTAAAACCCCTAAATTCATGGAAAAAGAAACATGGATGTCGCTTCCTCGCTATTCATGGTGCCGCTCACAGGCTTCCGAAGTCCCCTCACTGCTCTGAGGAAAAGATAGCAAAAATAAAGTAGAAATAGAAACCCACAGTGACGCAAAATATTATATGAAAGTTTCTAATGAACGCCGCTGTGGAGGCGGCTTCAGTTAAAACCTGAAAAGATGACCGCTTCTGCTCCCTGGCGAAGCTTCTTTTCGTGTACCTTTCCACTCCAGCCCCAGTGGAACTATTAAAGGTAATACTTTTTTTCGCCGTCGAGCCACAACGGTCACTGTGGGCTCTTTTTGTAGGCGGTAAGAGGTCCGCTGGGTGCTGTTCGGTAGCTCTCTTTTGTGCAGATGACGGGGACGGGGGGGACGGGGGGGGGGGGGGGGGGGATCCGGACTGTGAAAAGAAGAGGACACAATGGAAACTACAGCCACTACCTCGTGTTTAAGGCGCCAAATTTTAGCGCTCTCTAAAACGACAAGCAAATGTGATGTAGTGCGCCCAGTTTAAAAAAAGGCATAACATGAAGAAGGAAAGAACCGGAGCCTAAACAGCGAAAACAAAATTAATGTCGAGAATGGGGAGTGGTGTGTCTATTGTTGTCCCACGAAGCACAGTGCCCCAGCTACCATTGAATGTATGGCCGCTGCCTCTTTGTCCCTTTCTTTTAACGAATCAGAGACAGAACGAATGAAAACAAAAGTTTTGCAAGCTTCGCAGAAAGTATCCTTTAAATGATCTTCTTTATTTCCTTCCTTCACCCTTTAAATTCAATTCTATACAAAACCTGTGGGCTGCGGAGGAAAAAAAAAAACACGATAGAAATTAGAGGCAGGAAGGTGAACAAGACGTGCTCGGGTTGCCCACTCAAAGCATATTGCTTAGAAACTTCAAGCAGAAGGAAGCTGTGATATCTGAAGAAACCGAAATTCGCCGCATGTTGCCCTGTATTAACAATGCAATTAATTTTGAAGGAAGGAGCTGGAACTTAAGTTCAGCCTTATATTTTTTGTCTCGATGAAGCTCTAATAACGCAGAATTAGCAGGGCTGAGAGAACAAAAGATATGGACAACCGAAAATCCATCAATCTGTGCAGTGCATGTAAGACATTTCACATGAACAATGCATCCCTACAACACGGATCTGAATGTTGAGAAAGGCACATCGACACAAAAGAAGTATGGCAATAAGTGCCCGGAATTAATGCCGTTTTAGAGAATGGACCATAAAACTCTTGGGAAGTAAACGTAACTGTTACATTCACGCATTCATTCACTGGTATTGATTTTTACAGCGGCTCGAAACATTCGTGGAGGGCAACAAAATGAAACATCCTTTATAATATACTAAACTTCAGAATGACGTTAAGTAAAGCCTCCAGTTGATGTTGTTTGATCATGACACTCTTTGATTGTCTTTCGAAAACGTAATGAACGTTCGAATATAAATACCTGAATTTGTCACCTGTGTCTGAAGAACCGCGGCGTATGGTGTTTAATTATTTTCCTTTAAGTTAAGTACTTTTATCGTGTCAATTCCGAAAGGCACGGTAGAAGATTTCCCGCATCCGGTGCATTTAACTCAGGAAGGTGAAGCTACAAAATAAAAGATACTGTTTCGGAAGGTCCGTGGAAGACGAGGCTGCTTCCGCTTCAGTGTTTGCCACGACTCTACATCGTTGTCATCATGCAGCCGGCGCTGCTACCGGAAGATGCCTGTGTCCTCTCAAATGCATCGAGAGTAGGGCAGTTATCGTGCTTTTTTCCTATGCACGTCCTGCTGCGGCATTTGCTGGAATCAGTCATCTAGTTGCTACCTACATAGACTACTCTAACAGAGAAATATTGCTTGTGAAAGACAAGAGACGTGTGCTTGCGCACGTGGCTTATGCTTCCATAGCGACTTCCCAGCTTCATGGCGTACTAAACTCAACATCTCCACCCAGCTGCTCTTTCTGTCGTTGCAGGTGAGAGCGAGAGAGGAAACTTCTACGTTGGACTGCAGTGGAACTTGATTTCTTCAGCACGTAGACTGGCGCTTAAAGGCGTTGATGTCATTGTGTTTCCGCTTGGCTATTTTACATTTTTTCTTTCGGTATATTGGTGGTCTTTGCCTTTTAGTGAAAGGTTACCAAGGTCTATGCCATCTAAGGTATTTTTAACAGCGAAGCTGTTCTTGGTCGAAGCTTTCACGGGACACGGCGAGGACAAGGCAAAGCTTTCACGGGACAAGGCGAGCAGCGATATGGAGAGGGCATAGATTAGCGAGGGGGGAGAGTAAGCGTCAACAACCACAGATTCAGAGTAGTGGGGGAGGGAACGCCAAGTACAGGTGAAGCGTGGAGTGGAGAGGGGAAGCGGGCGCCAGGCGCAGGTGAGCGGAGTTAGGGAGAGGAGGAGAGGGGTCGGCCAATCGGAGAGCGCGCGGCCAACAGATGGTTCGAAGGAGCGCGTGTATTATATAAACGAGTGCACGGAAAATGGGGGGGGGGGGGGGGGGTAAATTCTCGCGGTCTCCGGAAGAAGAAGACCCCGTCGGGGGGCGCCAACGATAGTTGGCGCTTGGACAGACACTGCGTCATCGGGCGAATCCAGAAACTCCCACAAGGAATACCGAAGCCTTTAGCATTACAAAAAGGTTGTCACGAGTGTCTAAAAAATAAAAATAGCTCAGCAATAACGGTCAGGAAAAACTATCCTTCAGCCGTGAGGAAAAAGAGAGAGTGTGCAATGGATAGATAGCCGCTCAGTCAATCGATCTAATGGCTTTGAGAACTTCTTTGGAGCTTTGCCTTGTGATTAGCGAACGCCAGGCGGCTTCCCTGTTAATATCAGCGTTCGCGGCGTTAATTCAGTGAAGCTGGACAATTTTTTTCTTTCTGTTACAGTCACCGCATTTGTTCTTTCTTTGTTCGTGTCATATCTATAGGAGCCACTGTATCTGCTTTCACCATTAAAATTTGTCCCAAGTATTCTGTTTTCTCTTACTCTCTCTCTCTTTCTGGTTCCTCTGTTGGCTTCCTTGAAATGTGCGTCATTACGAGCCCCTCATTTGTCCTCTTTTGTCTATAAATTTAAGCTAATTTATTGCACGCGTCTGATAGTTACGCCCGGAGCAAAGAAAGGAAAACTTGCTTCCGTTCTTGTGGGAGACGCGTATTGAGCCGTACCTTCTTGCACGTCCAGCAGCCAACCAGCTTATTCTGCTTCCTTGAGGGATTGGACTCCGTGGCGAGATTTCTGTTTCCGCTAATAGCGCCTCCTTTCTCTAATAACTTTTCATTTGCACTCTTGTCCAAGGTGAGAAATATAAAGCCATGTACGTGCTCATGAACAAAAACCGCGTTGTTTTACTTGTACAAGAGAATAGCTTGTTTTTGCTAAGATCACTGAACACGCTCTGTTCAGAGGGGAAAGGGGGCAATGATTTAACCTGCTTTTACAAAACGGCGCCAAAAATGGGAACTGCAGACAGTGAAGAAACATGAAAGAAGCACAAGTTGGCAGTATCTGTCTGAACATGCACTTCCTCCTGCAGGCGCGTTTAAGTAAAAGCCAACAAATTTTGCAACAAATTTTCTCAACAATGGTAACAATTCGACTGCAAAGCACTTCACGTTTGTGCCGTTTTTTTATGATCGCTTTTAAAGCTGCGCAACTATTAATGCTTATTTTTATTATTTCAGTTTCCTAATTTGTTTTTATTGCTCTCTAAACGGTGTCTTTAATTTTCGTCTGGCCTATAACTCTGGCTCTGTGACCTTCACATTAGGCTTTTGAACCTGTGTTCACAGCAAGCTCCGGGCACCGAGAAAACATTTTTATATATTTTACCACTCTGTGCTAGATTTATCAGCTATCTTGACAGCCTAAGACGTACAATCAGGGCTCTGAACGCTGCGTCCAAGTTCTTCTAGAAGCCAAGAGGTAATACCACCTGATTGGAAGTACTGGCCACATGGACTTAGTGCCGATATTTTTTCCATGTGTCTAAAGAAATACATTTACCAAAAGTAAAAGAAAATCTCGTTTGCCTGAATTTAAATGCTTCTGAAAAAAAGCTTGCAAAAATATACACTTAAGAGAAATTACACGAACCCAGACAGTGAATCTAATAAGATGGTTTATGGTTTATGGGGCTTTAACATCCCAAACCGACTCAGGCTGCGAGGGACGCCGTATTTAAGGGCTCCGGAAATTTCGACCACCCTGGGGTTGTTTAACGTGCTTTGACATCGCACAATGCACGGGCCTCTAAAATTTCGCCTACACCGAAATTCGAAACCAGAAAGAGGGGTGTCACTGCAAAAACTCCTCAGTTATGTTAACGCATAACCGTTTACATGCAAATAGATCAGTTACTGTCAGGAATAAATTTTCACAAAACCATTTACCCGTCAGTTCTGAATGCTGGTGCGTTGTGGTGGTTCTTCAAGGATTCAGCTGACGGTTCGCTAGGATTCCAGCGTATAAAAACAAAAGCACTCGTAGCCAGGAGCTGCGCCGCATAGATTTTCATGTTCGTACAATGCCATGCAGCTTACCTGAGAACCGCTCTCAGGAGACGTACTTAGCAACCCTGGCTGTGCTGCGTATTATTGATTTGTTCTCTAAAGCTCCCTCACGCAGGCGCAGGGAGTAATCGCAGGCTTTGCAGCTGTTCAGAACAGGCTTCGCCAACTTCAGGCACCACCCACTTGCCGGTTGGAGGTCACATTTTTCATTTATTTAGCTACCACATCTATCAAACAAACCAATTTTTGCTTGTCAAGTAACTACAATAAGAAAAGAAAACCTTCGAAGAACGCCGCCAATAGTGAAGAAAGCGAGAAATGCTGAGGTTAAGCAGCTATAACTTTTTGCCTTAGGATCAGAGTAAACAAAGCTGTGGCACGGCGTCGCACTGTGTTGTAACGGCAGGAATCACCCGTCGCATGTACAAACAGTGCACGTAGCAACACTGAATGGTGGAGGCATGAAAAAAAAAGAGCTTTCGCTTCAGGGACAGAGAGGTTATAAGCATTTTTTGTTCCAATCCTTAAAGGCCTGCTTCAAAGATGCAAAGTTTTTTGCTCACAGTGCTGAAGACTGAAAAAGCAGTGAGCTAGTCTGCCGGCATAAAACGCAAAGAAAAAATAACAGGAGTGAAAAAAACCTTGGTAATACCTGTTACGTTTTGCCTTTCGCCCAGACGGCCTCCGGGGCATGCACAAAGCCGGCGACGTGAGCCGACGTCAATAAGCTAAGCTGGGGCAAGCCAAGCGAAGCCATGCCAAACTGTGGCGGTGTCGTGGGAACAGTCGGGGGGTCTCGGCCTAAAGCCGGCGCGTTCTTGCTTTTCGGTCGGCCATACGGCGCTGGCGGCACTGTGGAGAAGAAAAAGTTATCGGCTCCTAACAGAAATTTTCCAGGCGGCACGTTTTCCTCAATCTCTTTCTTCCTGGCCGAACCACCTGTCTTAGCATTTTCCAGCTTCCACCGTGCTCACTACGGCGCGGAAACTTCAGCAGGCGAGACTCCGATTCGCCCACCGGTTCCCTTTTTCCTTCTTTGCATCCTTGCCATTTCCTTTTTTTTCATTTTCTTTTCCTTTTATTTATCGCCTGTGTAGCGCTCAGCCACCTCTGCTCTCCAACTCGTCATGCCGTGGTTTTTGCTGCTGCTGCTTGTCGATTCTGGAGGGTCGCATAACTCCCCCATCGCCGGTTCGAAGTGTGGGTGAGCCGCCCTACGCTATCGCCTTACGGCAGAATTCAACGATTTAGGTCGCCCTCTCCGCCCTTCTGCGCCCTCGTGCCTTTCCACCTCTTTTCTATGAAGCTCTTACCCCAACCGCGCCATTTTTCTTCACCAGGTGGTGTCACGTGCACACAGTATTTCGACTTTTTTGTGTTTTTCCACGATTCCTTAGTTATGATACCGTCAGAATGTTCCAATTTCTTCGCGTCTTAAGCTTTGTAGGCTCGCTTCGTGCTGGGTTTAAGGTTCTAAATAATGGTGATACTTTGCGTGCATTTTCAATTTTATTTTGAATTCGAGAACAAAGGTGCCACGGCCAGACAAGGAAAAGAATGCAGTGTAAGGAAGCGAAGTTATTTGAAATGGTTCTGCGCACTTAAAGAAATTATAACTCGCTCGACGAGTGTCATCGCCAACTTTTTATCTTGCGGCCAAAAGGTGTGTCTGGCGTGTGTATCTATTTTTGTTTTTTGCAATCGCGCATGACGCCCGGGTCGAATATTACGGTGCGATGAGATTTGAAATGGCAGCCATTGTATTTGTCAGACGCAAGATTTGTTGCCGGGGCTAATGAGGCTATTTGGCTCTGCCTTGACAGAGGGCAAGCCGTTCCAAGTATATGCCAGAATGCGTGGCGCACGAGCTTTCGCAAAGCAATCTTGCAAAATAACAACAAGGGGAGACAATGACAACAAAAAGAAAGTCAAATGAGCCTTCTAAAGTATAGGCTCGAAAAGCGGTGGTGAATTAGAGTGTAACATCGCTATGAAGCGTTTTGATATCTAGCCCGCAGAACGCCGCAATGACTTCGCGTGCAGTAGCGCATTAGGGCACAAACAGTGCATATTACATACCCATAAATTCTGGAGACAAGCATTTTTCAGCGGGAAAGAGTTTGGGAATGCAGCTTCTTCATATATTATAAGATTTTACTGTGACAATCAATATATCCCAAGATCTGACCTCGGCAGGCTGGCATGCTGTTTGGATTCACGTTTTTGCTATCGTCAAAAATGTTCACCGTTGGTTTTTTTATGGCAGTCTTAACTACTCAATGCGAGCGATTGAAAAACCTTAAAAAAGAGAATTTGCTACGCATCAGAAGAATGGGTCATTAACTTCAAAATTTTTGGAACAGTACCTTACAATATTCAAATTTTCTAAATTTGTGTCCAAGAATGCTGGACATGTGTCTTTCAACTCTGGCGCATTATATGTTGCGCAATGACAAGAACGTGCGCAACAGTTCCTAAATCCTTTTTTTTTGCAGTGGATACTAGACACGTAATCCCCTACTGGCTGCAAGATAGATGGAATCCATTATTTGGAAAGATTTATTGATTAAATGCACCGTTGAAAAAGCTGAGCACTTTTTACCATCGGATACTTCTGAAACACACATTTATTTTTACCTCACTCATGAATATCAACTTTTTTCTTTTGAATTCAGTTGGTTGAGCATTTCTTCAGCCCAAGCACAAATTTGAAAACTTTGAAGACAAATGCAGTTTAATGTAGTTGAGTGTTTCACGGCATACCATCTGGTCAGGAATCACAGTGATGAGTACTGGTCACTGGCCAGTACAACAGAGGAGCCGTAGTGCTCCCGAAATTTCAAAATTTCCAAATTTATTTACCTTGGCCAGCGACCAGTTCCCCTCGTCAACTGCAGTTTGAATTCTTTTAACACTTGATTATGTACCCAAGAAGAAAAAGTCTATAAAACGCCTGTAAAAATTAGTATACAAAAATTCCTGGGTCGTATCTTTCGAATAGACACATGTAATATGAAAGACGAAATAGTGAACGGCTCTAGATTATTTTACACGATATGCCCTTCAATAACATGCGCTGAAAGCACACAAGGTACAGCTTTTGTGTATTTGGCCGCCATCAGAATACGCCTACCCCGCCCGGCGTCAAATTCGCAACGTTGTGAGTGCGCAAACAAACGGATAAGCCACTGAGCCACTATGGCGGCTCCATAGGCCCTCAAAAAAAATTCGCCAGGAGAGACGAATTATTAATGTTGGCACCAGCATCAGCGAAAGACAAAGACAGAGAAGAGGCATAGGGAACAACTATTGTTCTGTGTGCCTCTTCCGTGTCTGTCTTTTGCTTACGCTAGTGCCGAGTTTAATATTGAATCACCAACTCGTCCAACTTTCTGCATTACTTTAGAAAGGAGTTTTTGGTACTTTTTTCACAACCGCATTTGACACCACTTAGATTGGCGTAAGTTCTTTTGCGTTCATTTCGCTGAGAACTGTGTATATTCGACGGGGACTCTTGGCCTAGATGGTCGAACAATTAAGCTAAGGTCTAAAGTCCGCTTTTTATGAAAAAATGCAGCACTTGGATGCCTGTGATAAAAAAAAAAGAAAGCGAGAGCCTTTAAGGGCGCGTTAGCCAGTTCCGAAGACTTGGTGTTCGCATAACACTGCACCCCATTGATTAGTCACCATGCAGCGATGTCATGCTGGACATCACCGTAGCGCGGCTCGCTAAAAGGTAAAACAACACTGACGTCACAAGTCAGAGCGCTTTGACTTCATGCGCATTTTGGGAAGTAAAAAAATAACGATGAATAAAGGATATTGTATTCACCTGGACAATTAACGTTCACCTAATCTCGCGTTACACAGCTGTGGCACCGGCTTATGATTTGTTTTAGCTGTGCAAAGACAAATATCAACTGAAGCTTTCCGAAGTTGCTCCAATATTCATCTCGATATAAGTACAGGAGTCTTCTCAGGCGACCTACGCACTAGAGTGATATAAGTGAATGTAAATATTCGTGGTGCCAATTTTAAAAGCAGGTGGCACCATACAATATATTCCGCCATGAAAATACACTGTGGTAGGCCAGACTGCCGACTACACTTCAAATTATCCAAGCAAAGATTCTTCAAAAGAACAGCTCGTTTCTTCGCGGTCAAAATCTACGACAATAAAATAAGGACACATATGGAGTTTGAACGGTCCTATAAGGGCAGCAAATTAAATAGTAAAGTTTTTCTGCCTGATGTGTTTGCTCCAACAACACCCAGAAGAAAGAATAGACACATGCCGCTAGCTGCCTCTAGGACAGGATGGAGCCCTGAACACCAATTAGCTTCCATGTTTCAATGAAAAAATAGTTATAGATGGGCCTCAGTGTTGAGAGTTCTTCAGTGTGCTGGCTTACAAATCTAAAAATTTTTCATTAGCTACATATATCTCCAAATAGATAAAGCATTCTGCAGAAGCAACATGCACAACAAAGGCGGAATTCTGCATAATATCATGATTATTTGTTCACAGGTCTCCGTATCCGTCATCCGCTAGATGAAGACCATCAAATTATTATCGCAAAATAGAAATATCCGGTTTGTGCAAGCATTGGGGGAATAAATCTCGACTAAAAGGGCTTCCGTCGCCGTGCCAGCAAAACGAGGCTGAAGTGAATAAACAGCCGCACTGTCAGCGCCGCGACAATCTAGTACACGCCCTCTAAGCACATGCATACAAGCTGTCTACATCTCTCGTGTTTACTTTGTGGGGCGTTCTACTACAGTCGACGTTTTTTCTCGCCGGTCACCGGATAGCTGTGGCTGTGTCCTTCAGCGTTCGATACATTGCTTCAGACGCGACACATTGAGTTATTGCTCTCACTCGAGTGGTTTATCTCGGCCGCAATTGCATCAGTTAGCCTCTCTCTGCGACGACTGCGTCGACGTTCTTCTCGCTAAAGAGCACGCCAATGTTTGCGTGGTGTTCCCCATATATGCTTTTCATGTCTGGTATATACGCCCTGGTTTATCACAGCCGCTGTCTCGTTTCTCCTCGCCACAACGAACGGTTTTCAAAAGGCGAAGAGCTGGTTTCATTTTTTTTTTAGTTGTGGACTACTTCTCCCGGTGAAGGATCAGAGGTCCCCCCCCCCCCCCCCCCCCCCCCCCCCCCCCCCCCCCCCCCCCCCCGCCGATCGCGTTTCGACCAACGGTGCCCAGGATTGTTGGGGCCATGGGGATCTCTGTAGTGTGTCATAGTTAGAGTGGGTCTAATCAGTTCGAACGAGGCAAATGTTCGAAAGCTTTAGTTTGAATTCTGGAATTTAATGTCACAGAGCGAGTCTAGCTATGAAAACTTCTAAGTGGAGGGATCCCAGAAATTTTGACCATCTGTAGAAATTTAAGGCACACGGACATCGCCGTGTACACGCGTATCCAGCATTTTGCCTCCATCTAAATGCGACCTCCGCGGTCGGAATAAAGCCGACGTCTTTATTCCAGTTCCAAGAAGCCAGTTCGAGATATAAATCAGTGGACGCCAAGTAGAGCCTTTTGTTCCGCTCGGCCCAGCCATTCTTAGTACCCGTGCCACACGTACCCAGACAATAGAATACATCACAGTACAGCCGCAGCAATGTTTTATCATACAAGATGCGTTACCCTTACCATACCGGCTTCTGAGAGCGGCATGAACGTTATCTTACATGCCGACCAGAAAGGGAGGAAAAAGATTACTCATACTTGTATCAAGGGTATATTCTATAGCGTGCGCCGAGACGAAGCTTAGAAATCACGACATTCCTTGCTCCTGAAAGGCGATGAATGAAAGGCAGGTTATAGGTACGAGCTCCGCATTATCCTTCTTGTATATGCGGTCATTGTCCCACTGTTCTAGAACCCATATCTCTTTACTTGCCCACTTATGAATCGCCACACAGTGCCAAACAGATGCAATTCATCCCTCCGCTTGTAAAGATTCACTTGTTCACGCGTCTCAGAGGGCGTGAACCATAAATCCAAGCAGAGATTGAGAGTGTGAAGGTCGCCTGTTCTTCCTTTTCTTCAGTGCACCCCCTTTCTAATATCATCTACCTTCTATTCTCTCTACCGTGCATGCTTGTCGTGCCAAAGCGGCTATCTGGCTCGAGTTCCACGCTAAAGAACTTTCAGCTACTGCGACCAAAGCCTTATTGTTTGAAACTCGCCTAAGGAATACCAAACAGCCGCATCGAAGTCTGACGTGCCTGCTTTAAGTTCCTCCTTTGCCCTACGTCCCTCTGCTGTTAAGCAAACCTTTTTATAAGAGGCTTACCGCAGGCTGTACAACGATGATGGACTCATTGGGAACTTGCGCCACTATTTTGAACAGGGTACCCAAGAAATAGGAAGTTCACGCTCACGTAAATCCGTAAATTGCGCAATTCCGCAGGAACTGTGCAAAAGCAGCAGCCCATTTCTCGCGCTTTATCCGCCGCTGTGGCTGAATGGTTATGGCTCTCGGCTGCTGGCCCGAAAGACGCGGGTTAGATCCCGGCCGCGGTGGTCGAAGTTCGATGGAGGCGAAATTCTAGAGGCCCGTGTGCTGTCCGATTTCAGTGCACGTTAAAGAACCCCAGGTGGTCGAAATTTCCGGAGCCCTTCACTACGGCGTCTCTCATAGCGTGAGTCGCATTGGGACGTTAAACCCCCATAAACTAAACCAAACCATTTCTCGCGCTTTCACTTGGGGTCTCCTTGTTGCTGCGCTGAACGCCGCACACGTCAGGCTATTGTGGTCGAGAGTACACTTGCTCTGTAATTCGCAGCGCTCAACCAGTGCTAGCCCTTCCAATGACCAGCCCAATCCGAGCGCGCTTGGCGCCACGCCATGAGACGCACCATTGGAAATGCGGTGGGACGAATATCTCACGCTGAGAACTACCCGCCTCTCACCGCTTCCACGGCACCGTACATTTTCTCGCATGGAAGCTTCCATTGGTGCCTCCCGAATCGCGCCTGACCTCGAGAAGGACATCGTTTCGTAACCCATGGCCGGACTCTGCCGCGAGCAGCACCAGCGCCATTCTTGGGGCGAGCTGTAAACCCTTATTACATGGAGGGCGCAAACCAGTGCCGCCGCAAATTTGCTACGAACATCCACAGATCTCTCCGGACAAAATCCTCACAAAAACCACTCCCGCTGCAAAGGTGTTAACGAATGTAGTGAAACTGTAAAGATGGTTGCACAAAAGGAATATTCACATGAAAGAAGACGGGACAAGCGCAAAATAACAAACCGATTTATTCAAGGAACTTTTAAATCTAAGCATGTCAGCGCACATATTGCGCAAGCAGCCGCCGCTGTGGCTGACTGGTTATGGCACTCGGCTGCCGGCCCGAATGACGCGGGTTCGATCCCGGCCTCGGCAGGTCGAATTTCGATGGAGGCGAAATTCTAGAGGCCCGTGTGCTGTGCGATGTCAGTGCACGTAAAAGAACCCCAGATGGTCGAAATTTCCGGAGCCCTTCACTACGGCGTCCCTCATAGCCTGAGTCGCTTTGGGACGTTAAATCCCCCATAAACCACATTGCGCAAGCCATGTTTACGCAACAATGAACCAACTTACCCAACAAGTCATTTTGGCGGAAATATTGACTTATACTCTTCCGTTTTATAATCTGATAGGCTGCAAGGGCGCTGAAAAGCGCAAGAAGCAAGTCGTATCTGGCAGTCGAAGTCATTCACGAAGCAACGCCTGCTGCGTCACACCGCCGCCGCTCTACACTGGGGTAAAAGCTGGCGTTAGCTTCGAAGAGACAGCTATGCACATATAATTTACGGAATTGTTGAGAGAAGGGGCTATTGGAAAGCCGATCATGAATAAATGGTAGGCTTTTCATTCAGGACATGTTTGAAAAAGAACACATTCAGTGCTACAGAATGAAATAGCGCATTTGAAAGAACGGAGCGCCTGCGTATTTGGAATTAGCTCTTGCAACTTCGCTGTGGAACCAAACTGCACTTGCTGTTTTCTCTTTTGGGTGGTGGAACTTTCGTGCGACCTTTAAGTTCCTGAGAAGTCCACCAGTGAGAACAGTGCGGTATCAGATAACTAATGGGATAAAATATGTGGACAGGTCATGCTTATATACTAAGATTTTCTAAAAAGTGCGTGCGGGTCGTTGGCAGTAAACAGTGACGACCTTAAAAAATGAAAAACATTGCAGCGGCTAAATTAAAGCTTAAGATACCGGTTCGTACAACGCTTATAAATCATAAAAAATAATAAAACAAAGTAGTGTTCGATATAATTTGCAGTGTTGCAGGAGGCCTCGGGCTACTGCAAACCACGTTTTTTTCGAGCTTAGGGCACGCCGGCCTCTAGATCTACACCAGAACAGGGCGAAATCGCTCGCGCCACAGAGACACGTGAATGCAGCGCTGCGAAAGCTGCCGTGCATCTCCCACCGAAAAAAAAAGAAGAGTGAAAAGAAGCCCTGTTTTGCTAACGAAGAAATACCGTGTGAGGTTTCAGTGTACCACAGCAGGGCCGCGTCGTGTGTTTCCATGCGATGTATTTTGACAGTGCATTGCTGCCCCGCTTCGTTTCTGTACTTTTTCTCAGACTTACGCGACCTATTGTGGTTCACATGTTTTATGTGCTAAGCGAGAGCGTCTTTCACGCACAGCGCTCTCGACTGTATTCTGATGTAAGCTATGTGTAACACTTTCCCCGTGATTGAGATAAGGTCAATCCCGCCCACTATGGCAGATTTTTCGAGATGAATCGCATGTCCACGCCAGAAGCAGCCGCTGTAAAAGTACATAGGATATCTCAGTTAGCCGAAAAGCGCTTTCTTGTTTCTTTTTTTCTTTTCTTAGGCGGAAAACGCAAGTGCTCTCTTCACAGCACTCCAGTGATGCCCCTGTACAGCTCCAGACCACTCCGGTCGGTTGTGGTTTACATCTAATCGCCGGCGCGCCCTCAGCTCTAAGAAATGTGGTTCGCAATAACTCAAGGCATCCGTGACATGTTACAAAACAAGATGTTAAGTATTCCGGTTCTCACCGCAAACATCGACCAGTATGCCATAAAACTTCATCACAGAAACATCATACGCGAGCTGGCTTTGTGATCAGTCTCGCCAGCCAAACCTCACCAGTATATTTTCCGAACAGCTCATGATCTGTTACATGTAGTCAGTGTGTTCCACCATTTGTTAACACATTTTGACGCTGCGTTACTCTGACACTGTATTATTAACCCATTTATGTCCTGTATAACTTAAACCCATCGCAGCATGTTTGAGCTTCGCGTTTTATGCATGTGTGTCTTCGGTACATTTGTAACCATTCTCTTCTGCTGCACTGTGAAAGTACCAGAAAATGTATGTGTGTACGCATTTCATTGATGCTGCTAAAGCAGCTTCTGCTCGACCTCTTTCCTCCTAGAGAAGAAAATAAAGAGAGAGAGAGAGAGAAAGACAAACGGAAAGACAGGGACCTTAACTAGGCGACGCCATGTTTGCTACCCTACACGTGGAAAGGGGAACGGAGGGAGATATAGAAAGGGGAGAGAACAAAGAGAGGTGACCACTTTTCCACATGTCCGTTGGCCATTACTTGCAGGGTACACAGGGCACACACTGATAGTTCACAACCTTGCACTCAGAAGAAAATAAACTAAATAAGAAGACGATAGGGGTCAAGAGCAGTGATGACGGCAGAAATTAGGAGCCAATATTTGGTGACCAGTGCATTTTATTTTCACTTTTTTTTTTCGACATTACTTGCGACCTGTACGCAACAAATATAACACCAGAGGGGAGTTCAAAATTGTATTGAGTATTGAGGGCTCTTCAGCCCTCAATACGTCCCTTGAACAAAGAAACTTTAATTTTTAGGTAAATTACCTAAAGTTAACATAAATTTCACTTCGCTACTTTCATCATTTCTTCTTTCAATCTGGCCATTCTTCATTGCATTCTGACCATTCTTACTGGTCATCCTTCACTTCAGGTAATTCACTGCATTATTTATGTTTTAGAAAATCCTAAAAAGAAAACAAAGTGCGACATGTTGCTTTAGGAAAGAGGTGCGCTGATGGTACTTCGCTCGTTTTACTGTGTGCTAGACTGTTGGCGGCACAATCGGAGAGCCCTGAACAACTTCAGCGTCGTTGTTATAATATAACTTATATGCCAACCTGCCAGGAGTCTAAACTAATTCATTTTTTACAAAAGAGCTAACACTGGGATATTTACTCAACGTGATTGCAATCAAAATATCTTGTGCGCCTGTCAACTAAATTAGATGACTGCGGCATCTATAATAAAAGCAATGCATGAAATTGACCAGAATCGCACACATGAACGAATCAGTACAAAAGCAATGCGTGCATGACAAAAGTCAAGAAAACAATAATTCCCGAAGGCTTCGTATAAGGTAAAAAAAATGTGCAAAAACAAAAAGTGGACAGGAAACCACCACTTGTTCTTTCTCGGCTAAATGCCATCGGTCGCAAACGCTTGAGTTTATTACAGCCTTGAAGAACCCGTTTCTTCTTTTGATGCGTTCAAGTTACTTTTAAACAAGAAACAATATTTTTTTTTTCACAAGTCTTCCAACAGAAATTCAAGAACACCAAACCTCCTACTGTGTCGCCTCAGCTCTTATAAAAACTGCACAATTTCCTTTGAGTGCCAAATCTGTGTTGCCTTTATGTCAGCGGAAAGTAAGCATAAAAGAAGACCAGCTATTTTTGGATACAAATTAGAAACAAAAGGAAGCATAACGCGCTCGCAAGGCAGCGCCCTAAAAAAGTCAGTAAGTGAAAGAATTAAGTTAAAAACACAAAAAAAGAAATGTAATGCGTCGATTACTTTTATTCGTATATTTTTACTCTCGGGAGACAACTTTGAACTTGATTTCTTGTTTTTCATTTGGCCAAGTGAAAAGATGGAAGATAGGACGAAAAAAGAATATTAAGAAGCCTTACTGGTGTAATAAATTCTCGCTGATGGGCAGACACAGTTGTCTCTCGATGCCAGGAAAGAGAAATATAAACGTCGTATTAAAGGGGCTAGAAAGAAGGCACAAATTTAGGGTTGAAGGAAAATGGTTAGAATAGAAGCTGAAATAAAGGTAAATAAAAATTAACGTTGTGAAAGCGCTAAAGTGCTAACATCTTCAGGCATTGCAAAGGAGATAAAAGACGTAACCGTCTATTTTCATTTCATATCTCGAGATCATTACACAGTGATGGTGTCTCTGCTGAGACCGCACACCTTAATGTCACTCTATCTGGAGTTTCTCTTGAGGCATCCTCATCAAGTGGCGTGCGCGCTGGAGGTTTTTCGGAAAAGGTGTGAAGAACTTACTTTGCCAAAGCTCTTAACCAATCTGTTTTCGTTAGTCCGGGTCAACGACAGCGGCCGCTAGCGCTGGAAACTCTCATGGGGTAACAGGAAAGCCGCTTCACTCATGGTTCCTACAGGTTTTTTTTTTATTTTATCGCCTTCCACGGTTGAAGGCAATGCGCTCTTCTAGAAAGCCGATGGTCTTGCTGTAATTTTATGAGCAGTTTTGTACCGCACGAGTAGGTATTATTTCTAATGTTGAGCTTTTTCTTGATGAATATCTTGCCGAAAGCACATGCAGCCTGGTCTTTAATTTAATTGCCAGCCTTTAGATCGCTTATTTTGCTTTAATTGGAAACATAAGTTTCTAGGGTTGCTTTCTTTCATAGATTTTCTACGCACGTTTAGACGAGGACGCGGTTTTGCAGATTGGAGTATTGAAGATGAAGGGGCCAATAGCAGAGAACTTACAGATTAATATGCTCTAGAAGTAAAGTAACTAAAATGCATAAAAATTGTTCAGACCTACAGATCGATTTCGATAGTTCACTCTATGCGTCGGTTGTGCATAGTATGGACACCAAAAACGGGAGAAAGACATTGTCGAGAGCAGTAAAAGGCCCACAGACAGACGAAAAGCACACGTTCTCAAGCGTCGGCTCAGTACCCGCGGGAAAATCAAGGAAAAAATTGTTTCCACCGGATCCACATCCCAAACACTACTAAAAGCAACAACGATCGAAAGGTGCACACATTTGTCAGGCGGTGCGCATCACCGATTGCATCTTCACTCCCGTTATTCCTTTCTCGTTTCCTCTTTGGTGAGATGTTTTAGCGGGGTTATTTGCTTAGATGTGCCCATTGTTGCATTGCGAATGTTTTTTCCTTCGTTCTATTATGTGCCATCTTATTGTGACATTTTAAATTTTATGGAGGGCACACCGGATGCATCAGTGCCCTGGCAGTCCACTAACTCTTCTTTAGTCTTTATCATCCAGCCTGTCCCAGTTCTTTGCTGTCGTTCGTGTTGCTAAGGTCCATCCTTTAGGCTTGACGCTTTTTCTTCGTCCCCTTCGTCCTTCAGCCGTGCGTGCCTCTGCAGCGGGTGGCCACTTTAGCGAACTTGCACTTGTACGTTCTTTACAGTAGCTCGTATTTCTTTTGTGCTATTTGAACGACGGCACCCTCCTCCTTTTAGGAGTCTTACATTTTACTGCCGTTTTTTCCATCTCCCACTTTCTCACTTTGAGAGTTCCAACGCATTTCTTTGCCGCGCAGCTTTTTTTGCCTCCACATACTCAGTCCGTCTGACGGGAGCTGTTTTTTCTTCCCCATGGATGGAGGCTTCCTCTCGTTTCTCGGAGAGCTGAGATACACAGCCACGCCGAAAAGTGCGCAGGAGAAAGACCGGCCCATCTCGCGAATGCTTTCTTCAGGGAAGGAATGCTTCCTTCTGTGCATCCGTTTTCCAACTCCATTTTACGTGTCTTTGAATCTCTACCGTTGCTCCGCTGTCGAGAACGCCATGCATGACATACATATATGTTTTACTTCTTTCAGAGTCGAAGAAACTCCGAGGGATGGTCAGGGACTCCCTCCCTTTTTGTTACCATCCTAGGACTGCGCTTTTCGATATCGATTTTAAGCAATAGATGGGAAAATAAGTTTGAGAGAAACGTACTGCGCCTGACGGGACATGTACTGGAACTAAAGGAGGGCCAGGAGTACATTTTAACAAAAAAGCATAGAACCGACTGAGTACGAGCGGACGAAGAATATGAGAACGTAATAGACGCTGGCAGAAGAAAACTGTCTTGAGGCAAGAAAGGAAAACCTGTCCAGATATAGTGTTGCGTGTTCTTCGTTTTACGTTTCCAGCCGTTAACGGTGTTGTGTCGTACTATTTTTTCGCTCTTTTCTTAGAGGCTCACATTTGTACAATTTTTTTCTACTTTTTTCTTTACTTCTTCCTCTTTGTGCCGTCGTCGTTCGTCATTTGCGTACAAATTGTGTGCGAGGAATAAATTGTGTTAATGAATAACCAGGCGGTGCCAAAAATCTCATGCTAGAGACAGGGGCGAAAACGGCAAAGCCCGTACGCTTTTCCCGTGTGGATGCGCATGTTTCGCGGAGAGTCCAAAACGAGCAAAAATTACTATAGGAGATAGAAAAAGAGAAGAAACACCACAAAGCCAATGGTTGTTTATAAATTCGCGCAGAGCCCACTTGGGGAGATGCAGCAAAACTGAAAAGTAAGATAAAGAGGATTTTGCGAAAAAAGCACCTTTACACCTCACCGCCAATAAACAAGTCTCATGGTGCCCATCAGAAGCTAGTATACGACAAAATAAAAGCGGGAAAATATTTGTACCAAGTTATCCTCCAAAAAGAGATCGCTTCCTTTCTTCTTCTTGATATCGCGTGAAATTCAACGTGGAAATCTTGGGGATAAAAAAAAACATAGTATAAAAGAAATATTTGTGTGGAAGAAAGCAAATAAAAATAGAGAATATAAGAAACGCAATAATGAACTGCACTTTCTCACCCCCCCCCCCCCCCCCCTTGTACGCATTTTGAGAACTCGCCAAAAAGTAGCCGAGTGAATTCAGTGGCAAAAAGTAGTCGAGTGCATCTGGTGGCGGCACTGCTGACCTTTTACAGATATATATTCTTCTGAAACTGCCAAAATATATCACAGTGAACTGCCTCGGACCAGCATAAGTCAAAGAGCAGGCGCTCAGAGTGGTCGCACTTACACGCTTTGCATGGCACGGCGCTGGAGAACTATAAAAACCACATCAGATGTCCGTGTGCTGTGCGATGTCAGTGCACGTTAAAGATCCCCAGGTGGTCGAAATTATTCCGGAGCCCTCCACTACGGCACCTCTCTCTTCCTTTCTTCTTTCACTCCCTCCTTTATCCCTTCCCTTACGGCACGGTTCAGGTGTCCAACGGTATATGAGACAGATACTGCGCCATTTCCTTTCCCCCCGAAAAAAGCAATTATTAATATTATTAATAATAATAATAATATTATTATTATTATTATTATTATTATTATTATTATTATTATTATTATTATTATTATTATTATTATTATTATTATTATTATTATTATTATTATTATTATTATTATTATTATTATTATTATTATTATTATTATTATTATTATTATTATTATTTTAGTTGGGCGCATTCCAAGCCCCAGCTCTCTCGCGCAACTATTTTTGCCAACAGATTGGTTTGCTTTCATTTCCGCCGTTTCACAGTTCTGCTACGTAGCTGCTTCATCACGCGACGTTCGAAACGGACCAACTTTTCTTAGAGTGAACCTGCGTATCAGCGTCATTAACTTCAAATCTGCGCGCGCTTTGTGTCCGGTCCTTAATGCAGATAATCAATCTAAAATATTCTTTGTATTTGATTTTCCTTCTTCGTTTAAAACACATTTGTCTGTCCTTTCCTTTGTTTTAGCAAAGATCTCGAAAACAAAAAAAAAATCAGACTCAATAATGAATTTTCTCGCTACCGCTGGGCAATCTTGTGGCAGTCGGTAATTTTCTTGCTCCTGTTCTAACCGAAACCTGTAACTGACTTTAGTTTGCACAATGCGCTCAGTTTGCGAATTTGACTTGGGCGAACTGAGGCTACTAAATTTTGAGCACTTCGCTCGCATAGTCAGAACGACACCTGTATAATTATTTGCTCATAATCTTTCTAGACGTAAAAATTGAAGAAATTTTCAAAAAGTCCATTACAAAAATCCTGCTTTAGAAAAGGAGCCGCTACGGGCAAAGTGTGTATTATGAAGATATTCGCTTGATACGTTTATACTGACCATTTATTTTGTGTTTTATGCCATAAAACATTCACATTTTACACTTCATTGCTGTTACTCTAAGAGACTGCAAGTTACCTGCCAGCCAGGGACATCACTTGCCTTGAAAACCTTCATTTGAAGGACTTCTTTGCGTTGCAATGAGCACCAAGTGAATGCCAGCAGATGAGTTCTAATAGAACAGATGTGGACAGAACTAAATGGAGAAGGCAATCGGAAGACTATCGAAGGAGACATGTTTCAGGCGTAACGTTATTGAAATAGCCAGCTATGGTATGTGCAGTGCGCTTTCTAATGGGCAAACAGTGTTTCTTCATTTCTGATAGGGAAGATGTGATGAAATTTAGCACGAAATATTGAGCTCCGTTTAGTCGTCTCCACCTGTCCATATTGGCAAAGGCTCAGAGGCCAGTGCTACCAGGAGTTCCGAAACAATTATCAATCCTTTGTCATTCGACAAAAACATATGCGCAGACTAGCTAGTGCCCGCAGGAGGAGTTGTAACAGTGAAAAGTACCGCGCTTCTACCATTCGACACCAAAACGAGTCACTAGTGTAAGTGTAAAAAGTGCCAAAGAATAGAATAAATGAGACGACAGAAGCATATTATGCGTCTGCGTAGTTATCTTTTAAAAATCTTCGTTTTTTTTCGAACAGGAACCCGCCGTCGAAAAGTACTCGTCGCCGCTTACCTTTCCTTCGCGAAATATTAGTGGTTTCTGTTTTTCAGCACTTACTACTGTTGGACCTGTTTGATGTTGTACATAGCTACAACGTTATTGATGGTAATTCGTCCAGTTAAGATCCTATATTCCTGGTCGTAATTCACCTGTCTCATTAAGCGGCTGCGGCAAAATCTGATGACACCCTGATGTATTTTGTCTTTTATTTGTTCTTACTTTATGCCTTTTCTTGTGTATGTGTTCCTTTTGGTCTGTTCTTGACTGCACCACCATTCCTATCTTGTATATCTTGTCTTGCAACCACCCTGTAACGGCCTCCAGCCATAGTATCGATAAATAAAAAATAAATAAATAAATAAATAAATAAATAAATAAATAAATAAATAAATGTCACTATTCACCTTACTTACAATTGCGTTTCCATGCCAATCATTACGACACCTGTGGTGATCGATCCGAATCCGATACTAAAGTTTTATTGTTTATTTTAAAAAGTTCGCCAAATAGCTCTGACTTGCGAGAGCTTTGCGTTTTCTAGATATTGTTTGCAAGAATTCCTGATGAGGTTGTGCCCAAAAACATTTACACATATTGCACAAAGTGTAAATACAGGCGGGCACTGCGCCTGCCAAACACTTGATGGTAACTGACAGTAGAAATTGTGGTAAATATCAACACTAATGGGAAGCAGATAGCCGGAAGCGGAAGGTAACAGGAAAGAGGGAAGCCTGCTGCCGGAATCTTCGTCCATTGGCGGTTTGCCCAGTCCTCGGTGCATTGATTAGTTTCACGGATACCCTTCGCATACTCTACCGTATCCTCCTCTCTCGTTTCACTGTACCGTTCCACTGTCCTCCATAGCGCCGTCTCCGCTACCACACATCCGGGAGAGCGCATGAAGACAGAAGAGGAGAGAGTAGGAAGGGGCGAGGGGGGGGGGGGAGGGGGGTAGCTGAGGGGTGACGGCGTGAGTTCTACCCGAAGCTGATCATAGTTCCAAGCGAGTTGTAACCGTATTCGCATTCTTTACTACTTATTTTTTATTCTTTCTTGCCGCTAGCAGACGCGTGCTTTAGCCCTCCCCAGCCTTGCCAGTGTAGAGGATGTGCGTCACCAGGAAAGTAGAGATGTTGATTCCACACCAGCAAGCCTGGGCAGCTATGCACGCTTATCCATTTTACTCCTAGCGGTGACCGTAAGCGCCGGAACAGGATGTGTGTATGTGCGCCTGCGAGCGCCACAGTGAAATACGAAGAAGAAAGAAAGTGAACAAAAATCATGGCCACGAAGAAAAATAAAGGAAACGTCGAGGGAAGAAGAAGACAGGGAGGAACGAAGCAAGGTCGGAAGGGAAAGGGAAGCATGCGGTGAGGCTCCTGCTGGAGGAAGGGACAGCGAACCGCGATTCCTCTACGTGCCCCCGGGAAACCATTAACGAGTGGCAGAACCGATGCGACCGCAGCAGCCGTCGGCGATGATGGACGCTGCAGGGAAAAAAGGGAAAGAAAGATTCAAGAAGAAGAACGAAAGCGAGAAAGAAGAGAGGAAGAACGCGGCTTCGAGGTGAGAAACTTTCTGTATTTGATTTTCGTGGCGCCTTCCGCAGCAGCCATATCCGGCAAACAGCGCCAAACTTCGACATCGGGAAACATGATAGGCAGATAAAAAAACGCCGAAGAAGAAGTCGAAAAGGTAGGGTAC
The DNA here is from genome assembly GCF_052857255.1 of Amblyomma americanum. Lineage (NCBI taxonomy): Eukaryota > Metazoa > Arthropoda > Arachnida > Ixodida > Ixodidae > Amblyomma > Amblyomma americanum. Next base: position 133,210,451 of record NC_135500.1, read on the forward strand.
ATGCTGGTGAAAGCATCTTGAATGAGCGAGAAAAAGGGTAAAGAAACTGGACGTAGGTGAGCCGGTGACAACGGTCGTTGTTGCGAGTATTTGATTACACGGGTGTTGAAAACATCGTACCTACAAAGCTTTTTTCACTATTGGCACGTCATTGGTTTTCCAGAGCTGTATTGATCTAGCCTTACATTATCATTCCCAATTTTTGTCCTTTTTCGAAAGCACTTCGTGCGTATCTCTCGTGTCTACCAAATGATCGATAATCCACTCAACAGTCGACCAATCTTAGCTTGAGAAAAAGTGGTTAGCCTTCTAATACCTTCTAACTAGCACGTGGTTTAAGTGTTTTCCTCTTGTTTTAATAACATTTATTGTGTTATAACCTCTTTTCTATCTCCATTTTATCTGTTCGTTTAACTGCGGCATTATTATATCTTTCGAGCATCACACGTGCAGAAAGATCTTAAATTATTATCAGTAAATAGCATTTAATAAAGAAAACGTAATATAGTTTATCATTCCCCATGATCATACCAGGCGTCGACAGCATGGATATTCAAAAATTTTTGCAAGCGGTTTTTTTCGGGCATTTTTTTCTTTGTGAAATACAGCAATACTTGCAATTCAATGCAGGCAGAAAATTTACAATGCCCCTCGCTCGGAGTGCATTCGCGACACCAACAGGTACGATACAATTTCCTTTGCCTCCTTTTTTCCAGTTTACGTATATAAACACAGATGTAATATGTGACGAATACTAACACAGAAATGCTTTTTTTATTGACCGCAGTAGTGAAGATAATCTTTATTCGCCTGTAATCATATACACTAAGTTTATTAAGTGCCTTCCTCCCGGTAATTTTCTTCATATTTCGGTGCTACATAAGGCCCTATTAAGTTCTACCAAAGTCCGATAATAAGATATAATGTTTTTGGCCTAAACGTCTTGCTAAATCCCGGTGAAATACATTGTTCTTTTCATAGATCATGTTTTGATTGCCTGTAATATTGGCTGTTCTGTCTACCTGTGGCTTAAAACATCTTGCTGTACACGCTCTCCATCCAATCGTTCAAGTTTGGAAATTATTGCCATGCAAATAATTATAAAAACTCACTGCATGGTTTAAGCCGCCGCGGTGGATGAGTGGTTACGGCTCTCGGCTGCTGGCCCGAACGACGCGGGTTCGATTCCGGCCGCGGCTGTCGAATTTCGATGGAGGCGAAATACTAGAGGCCCGTGTACTGTGTGATCTCAGTGCACGTTAAAGAACCGCAGGTGGTCGAAATTTCCGGAGACCTTCACTACGGCGTCCCTCACTGCCTGAGTTGCTTTGGGACGTTAAACCCCCATAAATCATAAACCATCACAGCATGGTTACCACATTGAACGCCACTTTCAACGACAGCTTCGGCTGCATCGACCGCTGAATGCTCTTGCTTACGTCGTTTTACCTTCATGTGGCCTCAGGTATACATTTGTATCTTGAAAAATGCGGTACTTGACAGGCAATGCATTCCCGGCCAGCGTTCCACGGGCTTTCGTCCCCTGCTGCACCTGCCACAAGTTTGTGGACTATGCATACCACTTACGTGCAGCGTCCCGAGCACCTTGCTTCCTCTTTACTGCATCCGTGGTCGCATACGCTGGTATTCGCACGTGGAGGTTATACTGCTAATGTCAGCACAAGCCGGATGTTAGAAATGCGGTCCAGTGGTGATATGGAATACTAGCCTCATACTTGTGCGCTGCGCGTTGCGACACTGGTGCGCTTCGCTTCTCTGTGGAGTCCCGAACACGCATATTTTTATTGCGCAATACACAGCGTGTCTGCTCCTCGTAATTTGGTTCGGGTGCTGCAAACTGACTTCAGACCGCGTCATGTATAGTCTATGTAGACGCGTCGTCGGCGGTGGCGGCGGCCGGAGCATTCATTTCCAGTCTGGCAGTGATCAAGAGTTCTCTTTCACTCCCCTCTTCTCACTCCTTCTCTCTGCGGATGAGAGACGACGAGGTTGGAAGCTGATGCTTGAAGCTGATGCTCCTTATGCATTTCTCGCGAGAACATTCACTTTCTACATTGTTCTGCAATGGCGGGTGCACTGTTAGAATATTGCAAACCGTAAGAACATACGTATGCGTATAAGAATGCATGCGCTCAGCTCTCTTTTTTTAATATTCATATTCCAAATATAGTTACAACTTAGAAACAATGAAGCTGAATGCCCATTAGCTCAAGAATAAAGTACAAAAACTCTGGACTATATATATTGTTTCTTCGAGGGCGCGACTTGAGATGGGCGAGTAAGATGGGAATGCACATCTATTTGTTGAAACTCAGGTTCAAATAAAGGACTAGAGAACTGAACAGTTCAAGCGATCGTTCTGTGCAGTTCTGTAATTTTTTTATCTGTAGCTTAACTTTCAAAATTCAGTATTATATACCAACTAACCAAAAAGACAGCTCTATTTTAAAAAAATTTAGAACCAAATAGAGGAAGAATAGAGGAAATAAATTCAGCACCCACTGGACAATAATATCTTTGCCAGCGTAATTACGAATGAAAAGCATGAAAAAATCATGACACTTAGTCCTTATGAAAGTATATCGAAACTATGCCAATGCACCGCTATGCGAATCCGCTCGATTGATTTGTGCCGCATCGCTGTACTTTCCTCTCAAAAGCGTTCTTTCATAACACATCCTCCTGTGAGGTTTGATCTGAAATCTTATTTGGAAAACAGAAAAAGAACAGGCAAAAAGAAATTCGTTTCTTGGTGCTAAAAATATTTTAATTCGTACGCTCCCATCCAAAATTTTCCATCCAAATAAAAAAAAACAAGATAGACGGAAGAAATAAACTTATTCTCATTTATTCATACCAGCTCTAAAGTTGTTTCATGATGCGCTTCAAAAGGGCTTCAAACAGAACGACAAGAAAGGTTATTCGCGATCCGAATATTTCTCGTCCTCAGCGAATATACAATGCTGACTCACGCTGTCATCTCCCATTAAGTAGCAGTTTCTGCCCGTCATCGTCTTCCCAACACCTTTCGTAGCGCACCCGGACTGACTGCAATTATCACCCACCTTCCGCTTTCATCGCTCAACCCAATCACCTCCGTCCGCCGACGCGTCCCTTCATAGACACGTAGAGGAGAAGCGCAGCACCTTCTTCAGGTGTGCGTCGGCTTCCCCGTCAGATTTCCTAGGGGCAAGCAGCGGCAAGAAACGATTTAGGCGCGGCTCCTAATTTCAATCTCCGGCACGTCTGGTGCCATCATCTCCACACCACTCTCGGCGGCGGCGTACGGCCATTATCATTATCCCCGACGCCGCGGCGAGCGCGTCCCTTCTATGCCCGGGGCTCCACCGGTACTTCCCTCGCGACGACCTCAAAGCAGCCTCGCTTCGCGCTGAGCTCCAGGGCACTGCATGCCCTCGGCTAAGGGAAAGCATGCAGCGCCATGCTTACGAGCCCGCTCTCCGGAATGTAGCGCTCCGTATATCTGGGGGCGAATATTTTATGGGCAATGCGGAATCCTCTTGGGCGCACTGTGTCTGTCCGTTCCCTAACATAGCGCATGTGAAAACGCGCGCATGTCTATCAGAAACCCCAGTCAGCAGTACATACGCGTAAGACGGAAATAACATGAGTAACGTTGGTATGGACGGTTTGCTGCCTCATCGTAGGAGCAAGAAAATTTGTTCTCCTTTTTTTCGCTCACATAACCTAACTGGCGGCTTGGATTTGTGCTAGCAAGTACCGCTCAGAGAACGGCAATTTGAAATAACATAAATATTTTAAACAGCAGCATTGTATAGTAAAAGCAGAGTCCTTCAGTAGGTTTATGGTCATTAAAATTCTCTGTGACTCAGTGGCGGAGCTTGGTACGCTGCCCAGAGAGGCCGCGCGGCGGCGCTGCTGTCAACTGAGGATCTTGTTTTGGCGAGCCGCGGAGCGGGCGGGCGGCCGCCTATGCATAGAAAACGACATTTCGCGACGTGTCGTGGCGTCATGTTCTTGTTCCTTCGTTTTATTATGTGCAGTGTAGAAGTATGCGAATGACTGTGTCGTTGTGAAACTATTGCGGGCTGTGAGTGATGCCTTCACCTTGTGCGACCCGCGGCCGCTCCGGCTACATGGGGAACGGCGAAATTGTGTCAACTTTTTATTTTCCCGTATGACGCCAAACTGCGAGAGAAGTGGAGGTGCACCATCCTCCGAAAAGAAATTGGTCGTTTCTCCTTTGATTATCCGTACATGCGCATTTGTGTGAAACATTTTGATACTACTGACATCTTTCGGTACTTCGGCTGCCCAAGCTGAAGCTTGACCTGTTGCGAGAGTATTCGAAGGGCTTACACGATGCTTGACAAAAAACAAGCCACTCTCCCGGCTATCACCAAAGCGACGCTGTATCGCCTCGGATGCCTCCATGGCAGCGCACTCTGCGGCAGCTCCTATCCGAAATACCCGGCCATTAGCGGCGCTACAGACGCAGCTAATTACAGTGAGTTAGCCTCAATGTCAACTCAGTTTGCTCGCTTGTATAAGTAAATCAGAGCCTAAAACATTAAAAAAGGCACTGTCTAGAATGACACCTCTCAATTTATTTGTTTTTCTCAGATGCGCAAAGTTTTGACAAAGCCTGTCAAACTACAAAGCCCACCCGCAATCCCGAGCTATACAAACTAAAATTGCAGCTCCGCAAGACGAAGTACCAGCTCCACGAATGTTAACGTGCAAACAAACTGAGCAACTGCGCGCGAAATACCCAGTTAATACAAGCAAAAAGTCTAGCTAAAAACAGCTCCTATCTTGATAATCATTTGTCTTTCTGATTTCTGTAGCATATGTAAATAAAATGTTCATTCTCTTAATGCAGTCTTTTTCTCATTTTGTGCATTTATACCGCGGAAGACGGTGACCGGTATGCTGCTGAAATAATTTACATTAATATATCTTAAGAAAGGCATCGATACAGTGTTGTAATGCACACCAAAGCTCAGCAGTTGAGAACGGCTTTATTCGAGTTGGGGCAGTTAGCGGCACTGTGCCGTAGCATTGTCACTGCGCGAGTAGCGGCACCATGCAGGCAAAACGCTAAAGCTATCGCGGCCAAAGTTCGCGGTTTATAAGCTTTAAACATGAACAAATGAATATACCAATCTCCTGCGTAACTTTCGCAAGTGAAGCCGAGTGCACTTTTCTCCCAAAACAGGTAGTACGTCGCAATGTCGCGCATGTAGCAACAGCCAGAACAGCGTTTTGATGCGCTCTTCCACAGCAGTCGCAGACGCTTAGTCATGCCAAGCTTTAAAACATACAATACAATCCCACGCCAGCTAGCGCTTAGCCTATCGATATAAAACGTAGCGTGCTGCAAAGCCTGCAGTCGTGCTTAATGAACCCGGGTGAGCAACCCAACCGGAGCATGTATCCAATGAGTGCCGTCTGCTAACGTGGGCTTTGCCCTACCACGCACTGCTTTACATTCACGTGTATGTTGTACGTTAATGACCGGACTGCACTCTTTGGCAGTGTTTTAAGGTTACATTAAGAGTGAAAAGTCTGTACGCAGCGGCTAGACGATCACGGATACCGTAGCGCTGCCGGCAGCGCTCTTCCTCGATACAAGTGTCAAGAGGGCTAGTACTACGGAACTGTAACGGAACACGACATCCGCTTCCATCACCCATGAATAACTAAAAGACCATATAACAGTGCGGGCGCGGAAGAAAGATTTTCTCTCGCAACCACGTCATACATCGCCACACCGGTCTACCGATTTCCGATCCTCGATCGCCGGTGGCGCCTCTAGCAGCAGCTTCTGTCCGCAAACCAAACTCGGCACGAGTTTCATGACAATAAAACTATTGCAGCACTCTGGTAATACTGTACTGAAATACTTGATTTCATGGTAACTTGGTGCTACATAAACGAAAACACTGAATAAAGAATATGCAGCCAGCGATAAATTTTACCTACAAGAGTTGTGGACCTCTGAATCGGATACAAACGTGTAGTTGTTATGAAGGAAGCCTATGGTACCCGAAACCAAGGGGAGCATAGGGAAATAGTTTCGTATTTAATTATCTGGTGCTGCTTGATGAGGAATCAGTAGCTTCACCATTTATGCCTCATTGATAATTGATTAGAAATTAAAAGCGAAATGCAGCACATGCCACCAGTGCGATCCAAGCCCAGCACCCCCGTATGTCGCGTGTCAGCTGCTCAGCCATTTGAGCAATGCCTTGGGTAGGCCAATATTCTCCGTCCCCGTCCATAGCGGTGGATATAGAACGTTCCGTACTGACACAAGTGCCTCGTCGAACGTGATCGAACAGTGAGGGCGGGAGCTGTGCGAGAACCTACTTATGCTACTTATGACGTCAAGACTTCATGAACCAATTGTTAACCTATCGTTGAGGTAAAGGTAGGGCAGCGGGGAAAGTAAAGCAGAAATGAAGAAGGTAAAATGCAGCTTTCATGGTTTGCATGAACATCAGCGTGCAAGCGCGCACAACACAAGGTGTCATGCCACCGCAATCGCCAAAACGCAGTGGCACGGCTAAGCCCTTTTGGAAATGGCCGAGCCAATAAAAGACAAAAAAGCCTACCTGAGTGCACACCGCGACGCAATGCGACAGCTGTCTTTTTTGTTGACACAGCGGGAACTTTCGAAATAGTGGAACGGAGAATTCTTTGTTTTTGAACCAACCATTTCCAGAAGGCATAAACAAGTATATTTAAGATATATATATATATATATATATATATATATATATATATATATATATATATATATATATATATATATATATATATATATATATATATATATATATATATATATATATATATATATATATATATATATATATATATATATATAATGCAGTGGAAGGAGGTAGAAAAAACAACCAAATGCAAGGAATAATGCTTGAAACGATGAAAAGGCATCAAGAAGGACACTGCTCTGACAGCGGGCCCGCTCGGCTCTTTGACGGTGAGGGGATCCAAAGACGAAAAGAAATAAGAAATACATGAACAAAAGCAAAAAATGTAACTGGTCAAGGCCAGCTTTCTTTGAAGTGGTGTGTCCTTCTTTTCGGTTTTCTTCCTTGCGATCCTGTCTGCGCAGCTGTTTCTCCCACACCTTTTGAGTCACAATTGGCGCATACTTGAGCGATTATTTTGAGTGCTTGTCTGCCTGTTTGAGCGTGCTTCTCATTCTCCTTCCTTGAGCATTCCCTTCGACGTACTTCTTTCTTTCGACTACCCTTAATTTTCTATTTTTTCGGCTACGATTTGCTTTGAATTCTGAATGTAACCAGTGACCTAAGAAGAAAAGAAGAGGAATCACACTGAAGTCATCTGTTGGCTTTCAAAATTAAAATAGGCATCACTTCTCGCGGCTGTAAACGCCTCTGGCTTATCGTACTCTTCCTTCACACCTGTGCTGTTTGCATGAAAGTACCATGTTGACAGATGTTAGAAGAGAAGCTAATAGCGCCAACCTGACAGTTAGTTCACTAAGCTCAAAAAGCCTCGTTTGGTAGCGGAAGCTTGGGCGCAGACACCATCTTTTCCCTTGAGAACTTGTATTAACGCGAAATCGTTAAATGTCTTATTAGTACAAAAGCCGTCGTCCGTCCACGGCGCAACATTCTGCAGTGACGTTACCTTGCTCTCGCATGTCGTCAGCAGTGGACCATAAGTTAGAGATGTTTACAGCAAAGAAGAAAAATTCTTCCAAATTCACGGGAAATGGAACGAAGAACCTTCAGATTGCAAAGCGAGCACACAACCTATGGGCAACAGGACCGCTCTATTTTTTAGCATTGTATTTATTACGCTGAAATAAGGTTGCTTTCACATGAACTATTTACAATACCTTTAGGAAATCCCTCGAAAGATATGTAAAAAAGCCGGAGCAACAGAGCACTACACGGGAGGTAAGGCAGAACATGCAACCAAAAGGCAGAACCACACAGGTTTAAACTCTCTCTGTTCACACACTCCCATCAGATCAGCAATCATAAGCAAAACTGCGTTGCTTCTTGGCGAGTAAAGGTGAAGCTAGTGTATGCGTCTTTTTACGACTGTGTTCTAATGAGTAGGTCATCATCTTCATCATCAGCCTGACTACGCCGACTGCAGGCAAAGGCCTCTCCCATGTCTCTCCAATTAACCATGCCCTTTGCCAGCTACGCCCACCGTATGCCAGCAAACTTCTTAAACTCATCCACCCATCTAATTTTCCTCCACCCGCTGCTACGCTTGCCTACCCTTGGAATCCACTCTGTTGCCCTTTAGGACCAGCGGCTATCTTGGCTTCGCAATACATGCCCTGCCCAAGCCTAAGTAGTATTTAATGAACCTCGCAACATAGCTCACAATGATACAATACTTTCGCATTCGAAGCACATAGGCAGTCTTAAGCGCCTTCTGTACTTTTTTTTAAGCAGTAATAGCGGCCATCGCTGGAACAGTTCGTATGAAGGCAATAAACCTATAGCTGAGCTAACTGCACCATAAACCGCAGCACTGAGCCAGCTGCATGGAGATGCTGTCCTCGGCTCATGTGTCAAATTCACAGACAGCTATTCCGCTCGAAGCGCATCAGCTTTAATTTCAATTGTGATATTAAGGTTCCGGGAAAATAAAAGAAAAAAAATTCGTTGTTATGTCATCATGACAGAAGACACAAATTCATGACGCTGAGCTCCAAATACAATACGATACCATACCATACCATACCTTACCATACCATACCATACCATACCATAAAATACCATACTCTAACATACCATTCCAAACAATATCATATCACACCACACCATAACTTACCGTACCGTACCGTACCTTACCGTACGAAGAGGCCTTTCAATGATAAATGAAAATCTAACGCCCTGTTACTTACTGAAGCGTCTTCTTTCATTCACGCAGATATTTAAATTGAATGGCACTCGTGGAGCTTCCTGCAGCCAATGTGGCGCCCACGGCCTGCTTGCTTAATGCAAACAAAAATGTCATACATTTGAAAACAATCTGCTTAGCGATGCGCGCTTTGCTGCGTGCGCTTCCCAATATATTACATGCTTGATTAAAAACACTGGAATAAGAAGTTCAGCGATATTTTTTAGGATATTTGTATTCGCTGCATTGTTGCAGTGGAAACAGCAATGAATAACCCAATATGAAATTGGAAGTGCACAAAATATTAAACATTAATCATATATTCTTTCATTTTTAGAGACCACCAAGGTAGAATCGATTGGCAGAAAGTGGAAACGAGACGTGAATACAGGAATGGTACAGAAAAATGAGACTAGAGTATCTGGCGAGAGATGGATATTGCCATAACGATATCTGGAAAGCGAATGCTAGCAGCGTTGCATATTGAGAAGAAAACTGTCCATGCTGAATGCGAAATGAGACTGTTAAAAATGTTCCACGATTGATAACTGCACCGGGCTAGGTTTTCTGTGCGTAGAGGCACCTGAGAAGTGAACAAGGACGAAGACGAGTCAGCTGAATGCTAATGGTCAAGAAATGGAAAGAATTTTTGCAGACGCGTCCCAACAAGCAGTTGCTTTCGAATGCCATCCACGTAGTACGAACGACCAGAAGCAAGTCAACCTTTACGAGCGCTCGCCAAAGAAATCGAAATGAGTACGAGGACAGAGAGAGAAAAACGACTGCGAAGACCACAGCTCTGGAGAGATGGGATCTTTCGTCGACCTTACCTAGTACGGGAACAAAGCGAAAATGTGGAGGGTTGTTGATGCGGTGGTTGACAGAGGATCACCGCTAAAAGATTCCAGGTGGCGAACCCAGGCTGTCAGTAGAAGGATCTGAGCACTACGTCCAGGTTTGATTAGCACTCCGTGCGTGCCATATAGGCAGTCAAGGGGTAGCGAGCTGAGATCGTTGGATGGAGGAAATGAGGAACCATAGCGTAGCTGAGGCCTTTCTCTCACTGGCGCCAGCGCACAATGACACAAGTACTTTGTGCTGATGTTGGAGGAGATGTCGGGTGGAACGGTCCGTGTAAAAGCTGAGTGGCGGCTCTACTATCTTCCTTATTCTCGGCACTTGTCGCTCGGACGGAAGACAAACTTACTTTTGCTTAAACTCAGCTACTTACCGCCCCACACACGTTAGTGACCTCTCTTCTAGCATTCTCGACCTCGTGCTAACTTCCGATTTCGATAATTTTTCATCTCTGGTGCACCTACCCGATCTCAGTGACAGCAAAATAATACTCGCTTCGTTTCATTCACAACTTCCGCGTAAAAAAAAAAAAACATGTGGACAGCAATACGCTAAGACAAAAATGACTAGAGAAGTATTACCAATAAACTTGCTGCTTTTAGTTCCTGGTTACTTAAGGATTTCTCCAAGCGTTCTGGTCAATTAAACTGGTCGGTCTTTAAAAACAATGTACAACTTACCAAAACACAGATTCTTAAAATCATAGTAACTGCATTTTTTCATCACCATGCTTCATATGAGCTCTCAAACACCCTTGTAATAAAAAGAAATGTCTATTTAGAATATCTATACATACTAATTGCGTCGGCGCTTGGTCGAAGTATTTCGCATCTCAAAAAAAACTTTTGAATCACTAACCACGAGAGTAAAACGTGTATTTTACTCCTTAACTTTAGCCCACAGTGTAACCTTCTAACCACAAAAAGTTTCGGAAAGTTACTACCACAAGTTTTCGAAACCTTTATCCTTGTTTGACGCACACAACTCCACAGCTCCTGATGATGGAGCTGCCGAAATGTTCAACCGCATTTTCTCTGCGGTATTCACTATGTACCGGAGAACGGCGCACCTGAAGTTAGTTAGCTCGACCACCCCACCATGCTTTACATTACGTTCGAACCTCGCGGAATTATGAAGCTCATCGAGTCGCTCAAGCCACGTCATCAGCTGGCATCGATGGAATTTTAATATACCAAAAAATCACTGATAATGTCGCGAGTGTCTTCTTGTCTAAAAAATTTCAGCAGTCTCTTTCATCTGGAGTGGTTCCTGCTGATTAGAAAGTGGGTAAGATTATTCGATTTACTAAAAAAGGTCCATCTTCATTTTGTCAAAACTTCTGTCCTATCTCGCTCACCAGTGTGGTTTGGAAGTGAACGGGACACATAATCTACTCTGGCAAAATTTCGCAAGAATATCTTTCGCAAAAAATTCTTGCGTAACCCAACTAGCATTGTTTATTAATGACCAAAGTTCCTCCGTTGAAAATGACAATCCTGTTGACTAAGTTTTCATTTACTTGGAAAAAGCATTTGATAAAGTTCCTCGCAGACATCTTGTTTTAAAATTCTTGCTTAGATATTAACCCTTCACTTTTGACGGATAAATTTGTCCACACTAGCAGACAGCAAAATGTATACGCCAACAAGTGCTCATACCAAATGTCCCGTGTCATTCGTTTGCAGATGACGTTTTAACATATAGCCCCATCCGTAGCACTACCGTAAAAAGCTCATTGCAGAACGATGTAAATCTCGTTAAATCTTGGTGTAATAAATGGTTAATGCCTTCCGATTCAGACAAAACATCTGCCATACCCTTTAATTTAAATCACTCCTCCCTGCCACCCAATTACGTTATTTTCGATTTGGTATTCACCTGTATTCCCTCTTACAAGTTCTAAAGTATTCACTTAACCCACAACTATCTTGGTTCGATTGCATATCAGCATTCACAAACGACGGAAACCGATCTCTTGGTTTTCTCCGCCGTCACTTAAAACTAGCCTCCTCCCCTGCAAAACTGATGGCCTATCTAACCCTTGTTGGACCAAAACTGGAGTACGCTGGCGCCATTTGGGACCGGCATGAATCGTTTCTTATGAACACTCTTTAAACAGTACACAACCTATCTGCTCGGTTTATCTACTCCCAGAGCTATTTCAAAACTGTATCTAATCTAAACATTCAAGCTAACCCGCCTGCCTTCGTTAATCGATGTAAAATTCCCCACATTTTCCTTTTTCATAAAGTTTCTGACTCGCAGCTATGCAATACCGTCATTCTGCCTTCTCAGCTGACTTCGCAACGTATCAGCCACACCAAAAGTGTTTACCCGCCCCGCCGTCTACCCTCACTGCTGCCAGAAATCACTTTTGGTATATATATATATATATATATATATATATATATATATATATATATATATATATATATATATATATATATATATATATATATATATATATATATATACACACACCAACGCTGTCTTGGGATTTCTCCAATTACATGCTCCCTGTTACCCGGTTTAATTTGACGCCTTCTGAGAACGGCCCTGGGTCGGTGTTTTCGGGGCAGAAAAGCAAAGTACGACCAGGGACGTGGTGTACTTAACGCGCTCAGATAACAACACCCAGAACAGCGCCCTGCCTGGCTTTTGCACAGCCAGACCCAATTACAAAGATTCCGCTGTGCTATTCTTTCTTGGCATGTTTTGCTTATCCTCCCGCCAAGTCCTTTCTTTTTTACCATATTGCCTTGTTCGCGGCAGCGCTGCAAGGCTCGATGCTAGGAGGAAACGGACGACGTCGAGGAAACAGAATCGCCTGGAGCGTATTACCGTAGCCGCATGCAGTGGGCAAAAGCAAATCACACGTAAAGGCGGAAACCCGACATCGCAGAAACACTGCACCGTCATCGCATCCGTCATCACGGAGGACAAGTAGCCCCGACCGCTTCCTGTGTCGTTTGTTTGTCCTCGTTTTGTTCGCGATTCCCGCGTTATTCCCCAATCTTGCAAGCTCGTCCCTAGCTTCCCGACGAGCGCTCCCGGGCCCACAGAGAGAAGACAAGCTAAACAGCCGGCCAGAGGAACGCGGATGAGATCGCTGACTGTTACACCGCCTGAGGGCGTATAGCTTTTGTGAAGGATGAGAAAAAAGCAGGCTTCACCGAATAGGAAGGATGGCTCACTCGTCTCCCTCCCACGTCTCCCACACTTCCTCCTGTCTTCTCCCACTGGCGTTCCTCTTCCTTCCCACTCTTCTTTCACGAGTCTTCCATGCCGCCATGTTTTCCAACAGCAAGGTACACGTTGTTTGCCTTGGCGGGATAACAAGATAACGGGCGCTGTTTGTTGGCGCACTCAGTTCATTCCGGTCAGGGAACCTAAACGTGGCGAAGGGAAGCAACGGGAGAAATGGTCTGAATTCTTCGTCCATGGTCCAGGGAAATTGGTTGGCCGCGGCCGCTGAAGCGTAATGTTATATAGTTGCTCCTAACGGCTTTGTGGTTGTGGTTGTGGAAGCGACGAGCACAGGCTGTTCATCTTGCCTTATGCGGCCTGCAACTTGTCACGGCCGTGTTAACGTCCCCCGTTTCTCGCTACGAGCTGTAGAGATTATATACAACGTAATGGAGAAGACAAGGTTTCTCGTTGGGCTAAGACAATTGGCTTCCTTCCGAGGCAGGGGTCTCCAGAGTTGAGGGGAAGGTATGGGCATATGACGGAAGTTGCCCCGGAGGGAACGCAATGGTGAACGGTAAGAAAAACAATACATGGGGTGCAAAGGGAGATAACAGCCACTTCGTCCGGTACATGCGGTTCCATCGGCTTTTCTCCTTCGTTGATTTCATGAAATCCGCTGTCAAGCTTCCCTCTACTACGATTGAAGCTTTGCTGAACAAGTCTGCGCGAAACTGATTGTACGTACGCAAGCACACGCACCCCCTACCCCCCCCCCCCCCCACACACACACACGAACAAATGAAGCGTTGAGCCCCATCAGAAGATCCCCGAACGAATTACGAGGCCACAGTCATCGCACAAATTGCACTCTCTATCAAGAACTACCGTGTCAGGGGGCGCGTGGTTGCTAGAGCTGCCCAGATCTTCAGCTTTTCTCCCCACAAAACGCCTGCCTAGAGCAATGTGTTTCCCGTGACAGGAGACGGCACGTAAGTGGTGTGTAAATGTTTACCGTCTACACCTCCGCACGGAAAGAAAGGCCTCGCGTTATGTTTTGACGCGCACAAGGCAATACGTCAGTGCCGCCGAGGAAAACATCGCGTGGGCAGCGACCAGTCGCTCCTCAAGAAAATGGGCGCCCGCACGGAAAACTGTTGGTTGCCAAGCGCGGCCGCTGTATCCTACGGGAATTTTTCCATTTTGTACGTAGTGTATATTGTCATCCTACTCCTATCTTATCTATCTATCGCTGCTCTCTTTCTTTCCCTCTACCTAACTTATACCTGCCTATTATTCCCACTAGCCGCAGCTCAGATGCTTCAGGTTTCGATGGCAGATGCCGCGGCTGGCAACATCTTTTCCCTCCCTTTTCAATTTATTAATAAAACTATTATTGCTGTAGCGATATATTTTGGTCCCTTGGCCTGGATTAAGAAAAGGCAATGCTTTCAGTTCCACAGCGTTTTAACTGATTTTTCCTTTTTGCGTTCAACCGTTACCTGCCGCGGTGGCTCAGGGGTTAAGGGGCTTGTATACTGAACCGGAGTACCCGGATTCCAACCCGATCGAGACGGCCGCCTTTCGACGGAGGCGAAAATCAAAAGGCGCCCGTGTGCTGTACGATGTAAGTGCACGTTGAAGATCCCCAGGTGGTCGAAATTATTCCGGAGACCTCCACTGCGGCGCCTCTTTCTCCCTTTCCTCTTTCACTCCCTCCTTTATCCTTTTCCTTACAGCGGTGCGGTTCGGGTGTCCTCCGACTTATGTGAGAAAGCTTATGCGTCATTTCCTTTCCTCAAAACTAATTTTCATTTCAATTTTGTAAACCGTAACTAGGCAACAATTGTCTCGCAAAGAATTTAGATGCCCGATAAGCAGTAACCAGCGAAGTCGGACATTTAAATGAACATCCGCACACCTGTATAAAGGCAGGAAAAGTACTTCGTCTTTCTCTTCCTAAATGTATTGGAGAAAGGAGAGTATGGGACAGTCACTGATGATGATTATGAGTTTTTATGGCACAAGGGCGTCTGTGGCCAAAGCGCTCCATGGCACCAGGCATTTTTGGCTGCTGAAGGTGGGGTCATAGTCACAATATCCGTACATTTCACCCAAGAGAGGTCAAGCGCCGGAGCAGAGGAACGCTTGTTCTCGCTGTATAGCCGGTGGGCACCAGGAGGCACTAGGGATCGAACCCCGCACCACCCACGTAGGAAGCGTGTGCTCAAACCACTAGGCCGCCGCGGGGTATCAGAGTGTTACTACTCATTTATTTTGTGCACAGGAGAACCAGACGTTCTCCAGAATTCATGCTGCAAACCCTCTGAATAAATTTTGGCTGGATAGCAAAGGATATCTTTAAATTAACGTGCACAGGCCGCGAATGAGCGCAGCGGGGTGCCAGAGATTTCATACTCGTCACAAAATTGAACTCCGTCATTATGTATAGCATACAGTGGTGTGCAGAGTTAAAAAATAGACGAGAGAAAGAGGGACTGCTCTTTGAGCTCATGCGTTTTTCCTGTACTGCGAATAATCACTCCTGGATCATTACATCTGGTATGCCGAAGTCACACAAATTCCTAGTGCAATCCTACGCAGATAGTGACTTATGAAGAGCTAACTAGAACAAAGGCAACACAGCAGAAAGCACATCTGCGTTCGTCTTTACTCTTCCCCCATAATTCCGCGCACTTTTCTACGTTTTAGCCCTGTCCAACCACTCCAATTGATAGCTGTTCAGAACCTATATCACTTTTTTCGAGAATAGATAAGAGCTAAGCGCACAGAGGGCGCAATGATCGCGAAAGCGAAAGCATGTAGTGCGGTATGACTTCACGCTGAGAAAGCCTTTATGTAATTCTGTAGTCCATAGTGTATAATATAAATCTGATGCTTCATCCGAGCAATACAAGGGCCCAGAAATGTAATTGCTATGTTGGCAATGTTCCTTTTATGTCAGAGCTCCTCCTGCAACGACCTTTTCACATAGACTGGCAGTATTAACGAAATAAAAAAAAGAAAAAAAAACAGAGCCGGCACCGGTGCGCTCAAAAACTGCACTTGAAATGTTTTGCAGACAGTAATGTTCAGTCTAAACATTGAGCGCGAGACACCTTGTAAACGTTGCCCGATCAAATTATTTATCAGAATAAGCTACATAGTGCACCTTCGCATCCAATGAAAATATTCCATTTGGACGTAGCATAATTTACTATTGACCATTACGAATTCTTTGTTTCATCCTTATCTCTTCATATACTGTCATAAGAACAACAAACACCACACATCTTGCTGCATGCTCAACCTCTAAAGTGCAAGCATGTAACGCGTGTAATGAAATTATTACCTAACTTTCTCGGCTCCGTTTTTCCATGTTATCAGGAAATATCTCGCGCATGTTTTATTCAGCGGGAACTCTTTCTCAATGGCATTGAAACGCGTTTGTCTCCACCTGCAGTTATAAAGTCCAAGAGCAGAGAGCCAATAACCACTAGGCGGTCCCGAAATTTGAGAATTATCTCATGGTTTCATGCACATGAAAAGGCAGTAGCCGCTGGGTTGTTCCAGCGTGACTCGAAACATTTTGTAATTTTCTGGTGACAATATTTAAGCTGGAAGCAGCTAAATGCAGTGCAAAGTGACTAGTTATGAGTGTAACTAGAACACGATGTTAATGATCTATATCAAAGTACCAAAATCTCTAGAAGAGTGATGTGTTTCGTTTTCGAAATTAAAATAATGCACATATCGAAATCCTGAATGGTGATTGTGTGGTTCATCGGCTGCCTTAATAGATACCCCGAGTTATCTTGCTTCATCAATCATCTGTCTAGCTCCTTGATGCAAAACTCGCACATAATTTTTAACAGCGCTCCCAGGAGGTTCATCGATGGGCTGGTTAGGAGCCATATATGGCCTTGGACAATGCGCCTCTCACATTGCGACCCTACTCGTGGCTGCGATGTCCTGGGCATCCAAACTTCAGAAGAATGCTTCCTCGAGACTTCCCTTCGAAAAGTAGGAGCTTTGAATAAAACATTTGCGTGGCTAAACAAAAAGAATGAGGAAGAGGGAGACGGCTGTCTTGTTTATATGTGCGTTTTATCAGCTTGTTTTGATGCCGCTTCTCCAGAGAATGAGCGCATGCATGTATACAGTTGCCTGGGCAGAACTTGCCTTCTTTTAATGTAGGTAGTTTGTTTTCAACTTGGAATTTTGCATTTGTTTTTACTGAGCGTGAGCTGCTAGAACTACTGCTCTGGCAGAAGACCGACGTTGAATTATGCTTCTGTCGTTGCTACTATACTTCAATCTTCTGTCCAAATGAGTGGTGCGTATCCTTTATCATAACCACCAGCTACAGCATTTCTGGCAGGTTGCTTTATACCTTTTAGGGAGAAAAACATATCTCTCTGGTGTAACACTCGATGGTACAATGAGACTTTGATAAACAAAAAAGATCTCAATCTTATTTCCTGTCTCCTTGCATTCACAATATCATACGTAGTCATTAATTATTTTTCATACTTTGGAGCAGAGGGTGCTGTTACAGACGGAGGAGGACAAGGTGAGTCGCCATTCTTCGAAGTAAAATGCGCGGCGCCGTGACGTCACGTTCTCAATATATCAAGCCCCCATTGCGCTCTTTCTCCTGGCACTGCTTTAAAGCTAGGGGTAGCCTCGAGTGGGAAGCCATATGTACTTTGTTTAATTTCCTGCATCGTTACGTTCTGTAAGCATGTGATCAAAACGGTCTGGTTTCTATAGCTACACGCTCACGAGAGGTGCGTCACTTGTAACGTGGCATCACCATTACAATTTGCGGCGCTTTCAACTACCTAACCCCCCATTTTTCCCCCGATGGTTTCCAGGGCCCCATAACCTCAGATTTCACTCTCCAAAATGGCCGCATAAAAAGAAGCTGCAAGCAAAGGCGCTCACATGAGATGGACGGCGCGTGCTTGCCTATCGCGGCGAGGAATGAGCTGTCTTGCGGCAGCATTTAGTGCTACCCTGGCCAATATCCGGCCTGTTGCGTAGCTTTGCTTTTTTTTTCATGTTGAACGAGAAATGTGACAATAGAAGTCTTCGCTTGAGACTTCACAAGCGTTATGGCGTGCTTGGGACAAGGAAACAAAGCTGCAATCGAGACAGGAGCTGAACGAAGCTGGCAGATAGAAAGCACATAAAGCGGCAATGCGTAGAACCAAATATATATCGCATGTATGGTTAACAGCAGAAATGGTGATGGTATTCAGTACATATGTTAAGTGGCGCTTTATCTAAGACGGAATTATTTTTTTAGAAATATGAAATGAGTAGTACCACAGCTTTCAAACTGCATATAAAATTGTGTTCTTTTTGTTGCTGAGATAACACGATATGGACAGAAAGTCCTATGTCTTGCAGTCTGTGGCAAGCACGTTCGTGACTTATCGCGAGAAGGGCTTGGCACCGCGTTTTTTGGTGGCTCCTCATAACTAGCGCGTCACAGCAGCAATATCATTCCAATGCTTGACGTTAAATCTTATAACCTTCTTTCAAGGCCGAGCGGCATTTACTGAACCCACACCTCAACACCCCGTGTTGCACGAGAAGAAAGCTTTTTCTGAAATGCACCACCGACATAAGGAAGTTGCGCTTGATGTCGCTCGTTGAAAAAGAAAGAATAATAATATGCGGAGTTGCGAGGCAGGTTCTGAAGCAAGTTTAAAAACACGGTAAATGAAACATCACAGGGCACTTGGTTGCTAGCGGTGCAGCCACAATTTTAGAACGAGTGGAGGAAGAACAAAGTCATCTTTTCCGAAAACAGGTGTTCTTGAATTCCGAGAATATGTTCACAGCGTAATAAAACCGGAGCTGTCGAGGCGCAATGAAAGGAGACGGGGCGATATTGCTCCGATATTACGCCTGGCCGGAGCGTAATGGCCGAGGCTTTGAGAAGAACGAAGACAAGGCCACATAAAGTTTGCCATTTTGCCTTGCGTACTTATGGCTCCTAGTCCTCTCCAGAGAGACAGAGAGGGTGGTGATGGAAAAGAAAACAAAGGATTGGTAGAAAGACTAACCTTGGAAAGGAAACACAGGCAGTAACGTTTTTTTATGGTGTTGCGTCAAACCCGCTGTCTCGTTTGGATCTCATACTGGTTAAGAGCTGCAGCGCGATTAGATTCAGGTGTTATGAAAGTCCTCAGAGGAAAAACACGGATCCAATTCCTAAAGCATAATATAACTAATCTTGCTAGCTGAACAATATTTTTACAGCCTCGCAGGTAAAGCGAGGTTTAATTAGCCTGCCCCGTCGAGACGGCCGCGCAAAGTGCGTCCCCATAAAGTGGCTACGACGTGTGCAACATGCTGAGAGTTCTCGAAGACCGTCTACGCGCATAAAATTGACGTGCAGTTATTACTTTAATCAGGATGAGGGTTACCTGGAGATGAACAGGAAGTGAGAGGTGATGTAGGTGGAGTCCACTTGTACCTTTCTATTATGCCGTTCGAGCTCTTTCGGATTTTTTTTATTCCTAGTTGTGATTTAGTGTATTCAGTTTCCTTTATTTTGGCAGCCTCTAAAGATCCACACAAGGGTTAATTTTCTTTCTGGAAAGCAATGTCTCTAACAAAAAAAAAAACTCCAGTTCTTTCCGTTCATTCGCAGAAGCAAGTGCCACGTTGAAACTCGTCCAGTTGCGAAGGCCACAGTTTTGCGGCATCGGTGGAAAAGACCGATGCCGAACTCAAAGCAGTAAATATCAGTAGGTCATAGACACCATTCAAGACTTAAATTGTGCAAAGAAATCATTTCCAGTGGCCTCATATTCAATTCGCAAATTGCCGATTGCAGTGCTTTTGCGAAAATGCGCTTAGATCTTTTTGAGGCGTACTTTGTTCAAGGTCTCTAGAAGCGTTATTTTTTTTTTCTTTTGGAGTCTCTACGCCGATTGTCGTTGTATAGTTCAAATTAATCAATGCTGCTGTCCAAACACGTTACGCTTCTAAGGTACATTAGTCAATATTTTCATCCTTCTGGTAATTAATACTTCAATATAGTAGCTGAAGTGCGAACGTGGCACCCTTCGTGTTTTCGCCCATCAATAACTGAACCTTCCATTGGAAAACGGAGGGATTTCAGATTCTTTCCGAACTTCATTGCTAAGTTAAGACTGTATTATATGATTCTCATCTTGTCAAGTTGGCCGCCACAGCGTTGAAGCAGTAGCCGTTTCGAGTACCCGGCGCTTATTCAATTTATAACAAGCTCGGCTGCTGACCCGAAAGACGCGGGTTCGATCAAGGCCGTGGCGGTCGAATTTCGATGGAGGTGAAATTCTAGAGGCCCGTGTACTGTGCGATGTTAGTGCACGTTAACGAACCTCAGGTGGTCGGAATTCCCGGAGCCCTTCACTACGGCGTCCTGCATAGCCCGATTCGCTTTAGGACGTTAAACCCCAATAAACCATAAATATATAACAAAATAAAAAGCTAGAAAGCGGTTTGTATTCTGGTTTTATTTGAAATATTCTTTCCATGGTTCGTTTCTGCTGGCAGAATATACAAATCTTTAGTTTTGTAGTTGTTGAGAAGTTTCCAACAAGTTCTCTTACAAAAAACTGCAGGGGATTTAAATATTCTAGGAATGCTCCCACTTTTCGGGCTTGTAAGATTATTATAAATTGTGAATTAAGAGTTAGAATAAGCTTGCTATATTATGAAAGCTGAAAATAGGCCAGTAGGAGACGGAAAAAAATTCTGTGAAATATTCAAGAGAAGTGCAAAAGGATCCAAAGAAAACTCCTGCAGCAGCGAACGATTGACGTCAATAAGAGCTCTACATCAGTACCCAAAGCGACCGACACCAATTCCGAGAGTCATCACAGCACAGCACTTATCATGAAAAAGAATAACGCATAATATGTGTAAGCAATCGCAGTTAAAATCGAATCACACAGTCGCCGTAGGTGCATTGAGTACATAAAAGAATTTCGACAATTGGCCAAAGAGGTTAAGTTCCTGCAGAAACCAGCGCATAGAGCAATCTTTTCAGAGCAGGCAATGTTTGGAGCCCCAGAAAGCCTCAAGCGACCTCACTACGCCAACGCCTATATAAAATGCATAACATGCAAGCGAAAAAGACGATGTAAAGACAAAAATAAAATCCTGAAGGAGAAAATTCAAATAAATGCATAAAATGCTCTCATTGTTAACTATGGATATAATTACAAAGCGTTTCTAGTTTCGTGGGCGTTAGCAGGCGAATGAAAGTAGTCAGCAGTTCTCAAACAAAACCAACTCTTTAAGCAGCCTGAAACAAGCAGGGAGGAAAGCGAAATCTCCTCTCCGCGAAGGGAAACGTTTGTTCTGTTGTTTTGGAGCAATGTAATTCCTTCTTTTTTAGAAAGAAAGATGCGAAGAACTATGCCTCTTCGATAAATTCTTTGTGCGTTGCATTTCTGATGGACTTCGTCCCGGAAGAGGCGCATCAGCGATTTTAGGCATGTAGTCGTATTAAAATAAGGTCACAGAATTTTCGTGACAACATTGCTTCTTTATTTATGTACATCCACTAAAATCTTCCTTGTCTCTCGTTCAGTAAGAAGTCAAATACTTCAAGGCGTGTACGAGTTCCTCTTTGCCAGAGCACCCATACCCGAAATCTATTAAAAGGACAGAGGCCACATAATAAAGACGTTAGAAGTTTTTGGAAGAAATAAATAGGAGCTGAAGGTAACGAAGACAGCTTTAATGCGGATCCAAGCTCAAATAACAATACAGAGATAACAAGTGTTGAAGTAGGAATGAGAAATTTACGATGAACAATTTTAGACCGTGATGGTGATTGTGGGATATTATGGCGCAAGGGCATCTATGGCCAAAGAGCACCATGACACAAGGTATTTTCGACTTCTCAAGGTGGGGTCAAAGACCCATCCAAAATTAAGTATTTTTAGCTTTGTGGGCTTTTGGGAAATTTGGGAGCGCTTTTATAGGTTGCAGCGGAAAGCGTCTCACCTTAAAAAAATAAATTTGCTTTTTATTTAACAAGTGGGGTCTCAATGGAATCATATTTACTGTCTGTCACGTGTTCTTGAAAAAATCAAATAATGTTCTGCTTTAACTTTATACACACTGGGCATTTCAGAACGCTTTGAGAAGTGAATTCCTTCGAAATTTTCACAATGCTCACCTATTACTGGAAATTCTGCGCGGGATCTAAACATTTTCCCCTTTCTTTGTGCATCAAACTAATATACTTATAGATAAGTAGTATGATCATGAATTACAATACTCTGTCTTCGGCTTGGTGTGCATTTCGTTCTCTTGTTAAGGATTTTATCTAATCGTCATGAACACTACATGTAATATTTTGTCTCATCAGAGCTGCTATAAATGATCAAATTGCTCATCTTGATTTAACATGCGCTCGGTGACCACAGAAAGCGGTCACGTATCACAGCAATAAAGAAAAGTGCATTACGAAAGCAGGTATATTTGTACTTCCTCCTCTTAAAGTTGAGCAAAGCGGATATAGCCAGCAGTTATCTGGTGAAAAATTGTAAAATGTTTCTCAACACCTTCTCACGTTTAAGAATGTATTTTGCAATTTTTTCTACAGCATTAATCAATTTTTGCAACCAGTGGTTTACATTAAATAAAGATCCAATTCATTTCGTAATCATAATGGGGTTAGTCTTCTCAAGCTTGAATTTCTGTACTCCTTTTTATTCCTATTTGCTATGTAAATAAACCCTGTGATGAGAAGTTAGCACACTAGTTATGAAAATATGCGGAAAGTTGCCATGAGCCTCTAGGTCTTGCTCCACCTATTTTTGTCTCGATTAATGTTAGAAAAAGCTACAAAAATTAGTGTCTTCGCAAAATCAGGCAGCATGAAGCCTTCATCAGGCAACGTAATTCGTCAGACAGATATATTTGTTGTGGTGGTCTCAGGTGCGCAAACTTCAGCATGAATTCATCCCTGCTTTCGGCAGTATGAGCAGAGTGTGCCCTTACAAACGCGAGAGGGTAGAATGCAGGCTGACTCGTATTGTGTCAGCATCAGTCGCCAACACACCTGACAAGACGCCCAGGGCTAGCGTTGTTGGTTTTTCTACAAAAAGTTACAAAACTTCTCCAGCTCCGACGCCCCGTTCCCTTCCCTAAGCGCAACTTAGTGGTTGGGAGCTGAAAGAGCTGTTGAAAAAATGGCGTAATCAGAGGTGCGCACCGCAGGCTTCTAGAGAAGCCGAATTAGAAGCGTTAGAACGAGGGATAACTACCGGGGCGCGACAAGACCCGCCGGGCCGTGTGCAAACTTAGACGGCTGGCCTGACTGCCGCCGGGCTTCAAGCAACGCTTGCTCGAACTGTACGCTCTTTGTCTGGGGGGTTACGGTAGGCGTAAACAAGGAGTAGAGGCGGTATCAGGGATTCCCGAGCAAAGTGTACCGGAGTAAAGGAGTGAGGCAGACCGAAATCGTAAACTAAGCGACAAAATTTTTTTTTGGCAACGAAGACAAAGCTACAGGGGCGGAGAGTGTACAACTCTCTTGCTCTGCCAATATTTCGGCAACAGGACCGCCGCTTGCTACCATGCCCGCTGTGCGGTTGAGCGCTCTGTGGCAAGTGTACGGGCCGCCGTTACGTAATCTTCAAACTGGATGTGCCTAAACAATCAGTTCTGATCAATGAAACCGTTTAAACGCGAAATCGTTAAGGAGCTCGTGAGGCGCAAAGCTCGTCTCCATCGTCGTCGGCATCGCCACAGTCGAAGGCTACCGCGTCTGTACTGTGCCCTGCCGCATCATTTATGCCTGAAACATCCCAGGAGCACCAGGGGCTGAGGACTTGCGCAGCTGCTCCGTCAACGCGCGTTACAAGCACCCACTCCTTCTCCACCCCCTCCCCACCCACCCCCACCCCACGTGTGGCTGCTGATAGCGGCTACCCATAAGTGGCGAACCGGCACTCCCTCTCCCCGCGAGTGGCTGCCGATAAGCGACGGCGGTCCGATAACACTATCGCGTTAAACTCCTAAAGGTGAAGCTTAAGAGTCCTCCAAGTTTTTTGGCCTCATTCTCGCAATTTGAAAATATTGAGTTTTTTTAGAATTATGCCTTACGTAACGAGTATTACCAGATAAACTGCGTTAGGAAGAAACTAATAAACGCAAACGGGGAATATATTCTATTGCGTAGCTTCATCAGCACCACAAAAGAAAGTTGACGCGAAGTATAGCTGCCGCTTAGGCGTAGTACATGACTGCAGTGTGATAGCTTCTAATTCAGAACACGTTGTGGTGTGCTAAATACAGAAACTACAAGCACACAGGAAGACAAAATCGCAGCAGCGTCTCGGTGTCCTCTTCTTGTGATTAGGTTATGCTGACTATCTAAACATAAATACATTCCAAAAATCCAATTCTCAATGCTCGCGAGGTCTACTATAATAAATTGGCAAATTCTTTGTCTTTGTTTTCACTGCGAGTGTTAAATTCCTTGAGTCTTTATGCGAGCGAGTCAGCATGGTTAGTGCTTTTTCAAAGCTGCCTTCGGTGTCCCGCCAGAGAAGAAGAACGCGCTGGAGAGAACAGACAGTGAAGTTCACCAAGTTCCCAAAAAATAAGACTACGTCCGATGAAAGATTTCAGGGTCACAGAAATGCCCTCAACCTAATTAAATGCTTTACTGTTCGAAGCATAGAGTAATGTTGAATAACCACACACTTGTTATCGTGCATGCGATGACACTGTTCCCAATCAACGTCTGCTATTGTCTTTGGGATGATGCGCTCACCGTAGCTTCCTATAAAAAAGCAGAATCCTAGTTAACTTCAAGAAAGCTTCGTAAGTAACAGTCACTACAGCCAGCCACACCCAGTGCTGCTAAAGCTCCTCAAACTTCGTAAAGTGTAACCAAACTTAGAATAATGGCTCCCCACAGTCACCCTTCCGTCTTTTGTTCGTTCCCACGCTGGGCGCAGCCGTCCTACGTCTCCCCAGGCATACATTGGACGCTATTTGTGATGCATGAATAGACGTTTCTGTATCAAAATGAGACGAGAAAGCGAAAGAAGGGAGGGGAGATGTAGCTACTTTTCGAAGTTTGAGGTGCCTTAGGTGCTGGGGCCTGGCGTCTCACAACTACTTTTCTCATGCGCTGCCTTGTATGACGTCATGCCAGAGTTCCCACCTTTCCGAACACAGCGTTCAGCCCCTCATAGAGCTGCATCTGGCGCAGTTCGAACTCTTCTAGTGACAAACCTGTCTCTGGCAAATATAGTATTCGAGAGAGCGCTTGCGCAACTCTGGGTGTCCTGCTGCTATTTCTGTCCGCGCAGTGCCAGTTTAAGTTTCACTCGTCGTACTGTTAGTCCTACTTCACCCACACAACTTTAGCCTACATTGAGAAAACAGCAAATTTTACTTGCATCATTAACGCGATGGTCAGAACGAATGTCCCTTTTGATGGTCCGTAGTGCTCCAACAAATACTTGTAATTCATCACAGCATGAAAGTTCTCCAGGTAAAAAACGACTGCATATTTTTCATCTTCATATATGTATAGCATACTCGCAATGTGGCATCCCATTTAGCAGCCCATGGCAGCGGCTGAGCTGCCAACGTTTGACTGTGCCTGGTTTGCGTAGCGAGACAGCAATTGCATGCCTTTACTTAACATCAGATGTCCAGTCATAAAAGTGGCTAACACCTCGAAAGTAAGATATGCGCATGAGCATGCAAAGGGTGCATAATCATGTTTAATAAGAAAAGTGTGCAAGTAGAAGAGGAGAGGCCATGAAGGAGGCTGAGGGCAGCGCAAGGTCGAATGACATGCCCAACGGGGAAACACGAGGTGCCACCAGCTTGTAAGGATTAAGCCTAATGTTGTGCAAGAACTTGAGTAGGCTCCTTTCTAAGCGGTCTTAAGCTGGGCGGTCACAAGCCGCGGAGCTCTCGGGTTTACAAGTTTTATTAGGCAACTCATGAAGATTTGGTGCACTGACATGACTTAGCGTCGTTGCGACGTAGAACCTCGAGATTAGCTCACCCCTGTTGCAGGAGATAAGTGCTTGGACTCCCATACTAGTATAGGAAACGTTTCCAGTATGCCGGAAGGCAAGTTTGTGGCTCCCTTTCTGTCGCAAAAAACAGCAATTGCGGTGAGGATAATCTGAGATGAAAGTCCTTGAAGAATAAATCGCCAAAAAATGGAAAGGGTTTTTTTTTTCAATTGTCGCGATGCCTCGCTCCAATTTCCCAGTTTTACTTTTAGTTCTTTGCATAGTCGTCAGAGTTACTGGAAAGGGAAAGACGTTGCAAACTGCAGTGGCAAATAGCGCGTAACAAACCGGATGGCTTAATTTCATTATTTTGCCAAGCAATCAAGGCACTTACAATTTGAAAGCATATCCTCTGGCCGTAAACTGGCCAGAAAACATTGATTCTATACATTGCTACAGCTCGCCCTTTATATAGCGCGTCTCTAGACCTCAAAGTGGTGGCAGCAATCGCCACTAACTATTCACGTCAGACATTATGCGCGTTCGACATTTAAGGGCGGAGTTATTTCCCTCCAGCATTAGGGCAATGCCTGGACTCTGAAGCATTCTGAAAAAGCACGACAATGACATATTATCCTGCTGTGCCATGAATACCTTGGGTGCAGGATCAGCGCAACTAGAAAGATGCTTTTCTTCCAGGCTTGACACCCAAGCGTGAGCAAAATGTCGAGTGTGCACCAGCATGTCATACAGGACCGTGTATGTCAGCTGAGAAGGAAGGGCACGTGGAGCTTGTTGAGGATAAGCCACGGGAGAGCGAGTCACAAAAAGGCGACGCAGGAAGGAGGACAACAGGCCAAGACAAAGGGCCCCATGAGGCGACGAGTATCGATCGCTCCAAAGACGCGAGGCGGCTCGGTCGAGTGCGAAATCTGCCATTCAGCGTGGTGGCGCAAACATGCTGACTTTACGCCTTCTGCGCCGACTGGTTCGCCTCCCCCGCCTCCCTGTCTACGGCTCCTTGCCGAAATGAACCCCGAAGAAGTTTCGCTGTTCGTATGTGGTATTTTAGAGGCGTTTCTTTCCTTCTCATACCTTTTTTGTATTTTAGGTACATAGTAAAACGGCGCCTTACAGCCCTTGTCATAGCGGTAGCTGCTACCGAAAAATACACCTTCCAGAGAACAGAGAAATACTTTCTTTCTACTTTTTATACTTGCATCATACGTTTGACGCGTTAGCATGAGGGCACAAGCACATCAAAAACAAGTCTAATTATTCTTGCTTCTGTATGTCTTGAAGTGTCTTTCCTTTAGAGCTAATTTATATCACATTTCTAAAGGAAGCGAGCTTCCTCGATATAATAACGTCATGAATTCATAACACGAAATCTTTCTCATGCGCGTTTGCATCGTGGTGTGCTCTTTCTCCTTCCCACCTCTACGCCCTATGGTACCTATTTCTCGAAGCAAGAAAGCCGACCTTACGAATGTCGGTTTAAGCTTTCTGTCTCTCTGTTCAAGATTTTCTCTCTCTCCATTCTTGCTTTGAAAGTGGCAATTTTTCCAGCTATTTGCACGCTCTTCATTTTATGCCGGGAAGTGGAAGCTGTATGCAAGGACAGCCATGACCATACACACTTTCGCGGAAATTCTTTACACAGGATGCTGCACACTTCATTGTTGTGGCTGCCGTGTTCCATGCACAAAAAAGCTGGCGTTCTGTGCCTAGTGTGAAACAAAGGGTCCGTAAGTGATGAGCAGATATACAGGAGGCTGTAAAAAAACCCGCTTGCCATCTGGATGGCCTAGAGGCAAAACAGCAATCATGTGACTTCATTGCTGGTTTAAAATTTCTTTTTGAGGTTCCATAGGACCCTCTGAAAACACGTCTACGAAGCTGTCCTCCTGCTAACATGGTGTCTGCGGTTGAGTGGAACGGAGATTAGTGAGTGCTTCATGGATGCCCATGGAAATGTGACAATGAATTTTCTTTATTATTCTCCGGCAAAAATTATCACTGATCAGAAAGTAAAATTTTACAAAGATCTTTCTTTGAAAAGATTGGTGCCAATGAACATGCAAGCTTTGTGCTTGTTGTCGCCGAAGGTATTGAACTCAGTAAATGCTCTCTGACAGCATCTGGTTAAAAACGGGTGTATTTTTGCAACAAAAATCCAGCAAGTTAGCAAAAATATCTATTCAAGACCAATTACTTCTTTTCAATCTGC
The DNA here is from genome assembly GCF_052857255.1 of Amblyomma americanum. Lineage (NCBI taxonomy): Eukaryota > Metazoa > Arthropoda > Arachnida > Ixodida > Ixodidae > Amblyomma > Amblyomma americanum. Next base: position 133,238,654 of record NC_135500.1, read on the forward strand.
TTCTAGAGTGTTTTTCTTTATTGTTTTCTGCGAAGTTACTGAAATGACGGTTTAGGAAGACGCCGCTTGCGGGCTATATGTTGGACTGTTATTTTAAGTGCAAGTTTCAAAAAGCGCCTTTTAAAGATTAGGAAATATTTACGCGGACTTGAAATAACATAGTCCATGTAGCAATTATGGCACCATAGCCCTGAGTGTTACACGCTGCCTCCTGCAGGGGCAAGTTGTCTTACATTTATAGAAGTCAACTCTTTAATCTTCTGCAGATTACTTGGCATTCTACTTTTCTGCCTTTGTTATTTCACCGAAGAGTAACTTTTTTCGCGGTGAAAGGAACCTGTTGTCGACGTCTTTCTATTCTGAGGTGCCAGCTTGAATTATAGATCTTAAAGAATAACTTTTACTGGACGTAAGCTTACTTGATGGCAAAGTGCTGTATCACTGCACCTCCGGCTGAGTTCTTTGTTCCCTAGACCTCCCCTGATTAATTATGTTGCGCAAACATCATTCACTGAACCTTACGACGGTCACCTAAGGCTATTTTAAGACTAAAAAATTCTCGTCAGCAGGAACACGCTACAAGGACGATGTGTAAGGCTCACCTGATAAATCACATGTCGCATTAAAACACTAGTTTCCGCTTTCTTTAGTATCTTGTTGCTAACAGGAAGCTTACGTATATGACCAAGTATCAGAACAGAAGGGAATCCGGACGTAAAATCTGGAGTCGCTGGAAAGCTCTGCCTAACAATGTAGGCTTTTTCGCCCATGTAAGCTCGATTCTCGTTCCCCGGGTGAGTTCATGGCCTTCCGCCTAGATTAGAGTCGCAGTGGGATTCTCAGCGGGACCGCGCTTAATTAAAAACTCCCCCCCCCTCCCCGACAAATACCAGCCGGCCTCTGAGTAAACAAAATGAGCTTTTTTTGTTACTAATATGTGAGGGGAGGGGGGGGGGGGTCATGTTTTATAGGGTTGGCCTCGCCCTGGTTAACAAAGTGAGCATCTCTCTGTGACAATAGCAGCTTAATTATAATGAATTCCCAGCTTCGACGCGACGTACTATGCGGTTTCACATGCGTGTGGCTACGTTGTAGGCTGGGAGACTAATCCTTGTCTGTTAAAACAGAAGCCCAGATTAGTGGAATAAACTGTATTTCCAGCTTCTGTTAGCCAAGATGTGCACTGCTGCAACACGAGGCCAGTATCGCCTGCAGAGCTTTATAGCCAGTTCCAAGTTGGTTAGCAAGTGGAAGACACATGATATGAGCCACTAGGAAGGAAAGGAAAACTGCAGCAATTTTCCTGCGCTTGCAAAAGCGCTGATACCTTTTCAGCGTCAGCATGTACATAGGGCATAATATTTTGGCACAAAGCTTTCTTCCGCATTAAAAAAACGTAAAGTCTCACTGATCTCTTTTTGTTTTAGACTCTATCACTAGTTTGCCATGTTTAAGTTGAAATATCTGTTTGTCGTCCCCCCATGCACTCAACTTTTATTACTCCTTACAAACGTCGCTCCAATTACTTTTACAGCGAAAAGGACCGACTTATAAATCAGGATACAGATTCTGCGGTTCGCAGTTTTACATGAACAAAAAATATGGACGACACTTAACCTACTCTGAAGAGTATGAAGCGAAATAATTAGTGATCTCTGCGCAAGGCCTCATTTCTATCAGGTTCAAAGATAGCGGAGAGTCCTCGTATTCGACCTGTCGTAGTTGTGCTGCTGTTTGCCGAGGTACCACTGCCCCATAGTTGACTATTTCGAACACAGCCACTCTTGAGACTTGTGAGACCCACATTTTCTTAACCCTAACTCCCGTAAGGCTATTTTTGCGCAGGTACTTCTTGGCAGGCTTTCTATCTTTCGGCCAAAGAACTAAAGCGCTGCGCCACTGTGGGAAGGTGGCAACCTGCCAGCCATGCTAACTGGCAGGTATGGGCAGTATCGAAGATGGATGTATCTTCGATACATTTTGTTTATCGCTATCATGTATCGCTCGCCAAAAATGAAAGTATCAGAGTGTCGGTATCGAAAATAGATTTTCAATGTATCGTGTTTTTTGACGATACTCTATACTAAAAAAAACTGAAGTCGGGCCGGCGGCGCTCCCTCAAACAGTACAGCAGTAAAAAAAGGGAATAATGTGGAGGACATTGAGCCAATGCCGTTGATCTGCTCAAAGGTTTTTCTTCCTACGTTTGTTGTTTGGAAGACAGACGGCATATAAGTTGCGTTTCTGCGCATTCGATGACAGAAGGGAGAAGAAAACATGTTCAGCGTTAAGCTAGAAACACCACGTGTTCCCGGTTATTTCAAGTTGCAGTGGTTGTCAACAGAAACTGACATTCGTCTTCATGACTCGGAGGCTACAGAAGATGTGTTGTTTACTTTGTAAGCACGATAAAGGTCGGGCACTCTTCAACACGCCGGTGAGTGGGCTCATCAGCGCTAGCAGGCAGCTTCAAAGCCAACACCTGACGCATGGTTTTCTATGGCGACTTATTCTGTACAGACACATTTTTCTCAACGGTGAGTTGTTTAAGAACACAATCATTTCGCATACAGCAACATTGGACCATAAAAATACATATATTTGCATATTAATCATTGCGAAGCATACAGTTTTCTGCTAATTATTCCGAAAAAACTCACCCTAATGCATTTCTTGGACCGTGTTAACTAGTCAATTGGATCGCAGGATATACTTACAGAGCAAGATTTTGCTAAAATTTCGAATATCATAGAATTCCCATCAATATGTTCACAACAGTATAATACGATATTGTGTTATTGCCTCACACTTAAAAGTGATGGCCAAGAAATATGAAATTGGTATGGAGGAGCAGCGCCACAGCAGGCCGTAGATTTCAGAATGCGCTAGTGAAACTTGAGTTTCTTAACTGTACCTCGAGGATCCCCAGTCAACGTGCCTATGCTTCACTCTCATCCGTTGACGAAACGCATCTTCATAATATAATACGATAGCAAGGCGGGCGAGTTGGTGATACATATTGAAAAATTACAGCGCAGAAAACGGGGACTTCAAGGGTAGAAAACACAGGGTAAGCGCTGACTCTCAACTGAAGTTTAGTCACAGCAAACAGGCAAATATAAGCGAACAGGCAACAACCAAACATTAAAACGGCACATGCACTATGTTATGTCATGATAGGCAACCTCACTGTCACGCAGGAGCAGGGATGTTTTTCTGACGCACAATCTTGGTTTATTTCTCATTTTGTTGGCTTCTACGGTTTCCCTGGACAATTGATTGGGCTGTTTATACAATATATCACAATAGCACAAGGGAGAAAAACATGATTGACACTCTCGGCAATGATCAATTAAATTCGTGGACCGGTTAGAATCTAATGATTTCAGATGTTCCCTCAGTCGTGTGTTAATACACCGTCCTGTTCGACCAATTTAAATTTGGCCACAGGACAGCGGTATTTTTTAGACCCCACCCTCAGAGCACGGTAAAAATTTCTTATCATGCTTAGTGCCACAAGACGCTATAGATTTGTTAGGATTGCGAGCCTTATTTTCAACCGCCGTTGCGTCTCTTATACTCGACCTTGCGTAGCCTGCGCGAAAAATAATTACGGAGGGAACGTGAGAATACTTAAGTGCTGTGAATGCGAAACCATGGATCTCTCAGCGTTAGTTCTGCCGCAAGGTTCGTTAAATACTTGTTTATCATCTTCTTGCCTGTTTGTGCCATTCGTATTTGTTGGACACAAGACCGTAAGCCATTCGTAAATGCATTCACGCTAGACACCTTTGTACTGAAGGTTTTTAACCTGTTCTAGATGCCTTTGACAAGGAGACCTTCATACTGAAGACAATCACGTTGAAGGCTTTTGAAGTAAAGGCCTTCACCCTAAAACCGTTTGGCCTAAAGATCATCAACGTTAAGGTCCTTACCCTGAAGGCCTTCTCTCTAAAGGCCTTAACCTTGAAGGCCTTAAACACTGTCAATGTCATTAATGAACCTCATGATTATTTAGTGCCACAAATGGCGTCATGTGACGTCAATGTGTCTTGTGACTTCATAACAGTTTGTGATGTCATGTCATTGACTATTTATATTATTATGGTCTTAATATATCTTCTAAGGTCCATGCTTCATTGCCCATGGTATACCGTTAACTATCATAAGTCCTGCTGTTGACTTCATGCAACACCATGGTGACTTCACTGACGGTTTTTGAACCACCGTTGCTGTATAAGACTGCCACTACCGGGTTTCTATGCCGATGAGCCATACAATGCTTTGGCATTAATATATCCGCGAGCGAGTTCAGTGAAAGCGCGTAGGTTCCTCTGCTTGTATCTCCCTACTGGTATCTGTTTTGTTTAAATAGCTCGAACGGATAGCTAGAGCCAGCACCTTTTTCTCTCTACACTATTAAGCTTTGCCACGGTGGGTGGTGCACAGTTCAGCGAGCGCTGGCTCTGTACACCCATTATAGCGCACCTCAAAAAACTACAGAAGTAATGTACATGTAAAAAAGCAGAGTACAATGAGATGGAGCACGCATTCTTAATTTCCAGGTATTCAGTGGGAGACTTAATTTTGCAAAACAAAAAGGAAACAGTATGAATACCAATCGCACGCACGTAATTAACGGAGTAATGACCAATGCTTCAAGATTATTCATACATTTTCATGTAAAATTATGGCTTCTGCAGCGTAAAAGGCCTTCTGCGCTGCCAAGAGGAAGATTTGCAAAGAAGTGCTAGTTGGCCCCATCTACGCTTCTGTTGGACAGTACAAATCCCAGGCATATGCGCTTCTGAATGCGTACAACCGGTGCGCACCCACAGTTTCCGGTTCTTATAGAAAATAAAATGAAAAAATTTAAGGCGCCAAAATGGTTTCAGTATTTCCATTCTAGGAAAAGGGAAGAAATTATGCATGTCTAAGTACGTGAACAACGCAACAAAATGCTCCGCAAATGTCCAGCTCCCTGCAAGTCGCAAGTCAAGCGAGTCAACAAAGTGTCCGTTGACAAGAAAGCATGCAGAAGTTGAAGATGCTGAAGGAATAGTCGTTAGATATGGGTCAGAGGTTCACCAAATCTTTACGAGGGAGTAGTCTTATGCGCGTCAACAAGCAGAACTTCTTCCCCTCGACTCTTCTTCACCACTGATAAGCAGTGTCAAGCGAAGGCAGCTATGCGCTAGCACACCGCGCATTCTGGCGGGCTTCGTCTGGGCTTAGCTCTGTGTCGGGCTTGCTCATCTTTGCTGACAGCTCACCGTTAAAGCATCCTCGCCACATTAGTTGCTGAAAAATCTAAAGTGGCCTTGTGCTTTTAGCGTCCGAGAAGTGGGATATGCGTATTTAAACAGGTTGCAACGCCCAAGCCGCATTGTAGCACGCACGGAGTACGTGCCGCGACCACTTAACAAATCGGGACTGAACTCCTTGCCAATTTTTTTTCCCGCTGCAACCGAACTCATCTTGAGAGCTCGTTTTTCATCAAATTTAAGCATTGGTAATAGCGGAGCAGTCAGCATGAGGTAGATGATGCTTATCTTCAACCTATGCTTTGAAGTGCCCGTATCCAGCGCAACCGTCACGCAGTTTCGTGGGGCTTTGAAGAAAAGCAGCAGAGGTTAATATTCTGATTGAGACATTATTGCTCGCAGGAGATTACGACGCGGAAGTAAGCGACAGTGGTAAAGTTCGAAGATCGAGGCCTGCTTGGCCAAATCCACCTCACCCATAACTTTGGCCAGCGATAAGCCAATACCGCAAGGAATGACCACTGAAGAAAGAGAGCAAACTGGAAAGCAAACAACGTAATTTGTGTCATTACTAACTTATTACTCGAAGTTGCATAAATGTTCGCAGAAGTCACCGATAAGGCTGCTGGCGCCCTTGAGCACAGCAGCCGCGTTCTTTCATAGACCTCAAGTAGCCCATCGAGTTAATAGTCCTTAACTGCAAGGAATGATGCCAGAGAAAACACTTAGACGTCCTGTTTTTGTGTTTATTTAGTCTTTTGTGTTTATTTAGTCTTCTCAAATGAGAAGTCAAAACCGTTTGACTCCAGTGATCTTCTTCAACCAGTTTTCAACGACTGCAAAACTAGCGTGGCGTCACTGACTCAGCAGGATAAAAATGAAAAATGTGGCCCCCCTTGTCCTAGACCAATTGCATCGAGCGCAACAGCTTCCATTCCATCTCGCGTCGCAGAACAACGTAAGAAATCCCAGCGGGTAAATCTACGGCAAATCCAGCACCGCTTCTTTTCCACGACTTTTTTTGTGCTCTCTCTACTCCTTTCAATTTCTTTTTTCACCGAGTGAAGCTAGACTCGGGCTCCCTCTTTTTTTTTATCTTTCCCGCTTGTCTCCTTATCCTAGGGTCTTTGAGTGCGTCTTTTCCGCCGTCTCCGAGCGCGCTGCCTTTGAGCCCCAGCCTCAAGCGTCGAGGCATCGGCGTCTCGAGACGTCAACGGCCGTCTCGCTGTGATGCCCTCCGGACGTCTTGGCTCACAGCGCTGTGCCCGGGAAGAAACATATATCTTACCTCCGAAAGCGGGCGTCGTCCATCCGGCGCCACACAAGCAAACACGAAGCGTCGGGGCTTTAACATAGTCCCGTATTGCGCCCGAATCACAAGGGCGAATGGCTATGCGCAAACCCGAAATCTTGGATCACGCGTAAGGATATGTAAATAAGCCGGACACAGTTTTCAAACAGGACGGGCGGGTCTCTGTATAGAAAGGGCGACAGACGAGATCAGTTGCTACGCCTGGGCAGAAGAAGGTAATAAAAAAGTAAGAATAAATGTTCAAACTAGACTGTTCGAGGGTCGGTCTCGTCCGCTGGTTGCATTATGCAAATAAGCTCGTGAATCCCGCTCGGACTGCGTTCGAACGGTCGAGAGCGACATGAAACAGCGGCTGCGCAGGGAATCGACGCGAATGCCCGCTGTCCGGTTCCACTCGCTGGCAAGGCTGCATTTAGGGGACGATCAGCGGCAGGCGGCCATATAGACTCGCCGCTTATTGCTGTCACGGTTTGCGTCGTCTTTTTTGAACGATAACGCTCAGCGTAGGAGGAACGGGAGGCGTCGTTGTCCGATTCCAATTTTCCGGGCGGTGATTGGATTGCGAGCCGAAGACAGCAGCAATTCTGAATGCTCGCGTGCGGCGGTAGCGTGATATTATCTTCTTGCGACGTCCTACCATAGGTGGGTAAAATTACGAGCAGTAGTAGAGGTAGGAGCAAGCGCAGTGTGTTTGCATTTAGTCTCCACGATAAGGACGTTGACTCATTCACGCAAGACAGCGCTCTGTCAACATTGTGCCTGTCATACTAATGCCGAATAGGACTCGAGCCTTAAGGTTGCTGAAATTGGTACTCTACACTCAATACACAAATACGCCTATATGGGAGTAAAAAGGGGGTAAACTCTCCTCTAGCAAACACCCTTTTATAAAAGGGGGTGCACTAGAGGACAGTTTTATTCCTGTTTACTCCTTTTGTTTAGAGTGTAGGGTGTGCTTAGTGTGGTGGGTGTTTATTGGCGCTGAATAGCCAAATAGGCTCTTTATGATATGTCTGTACCTGCCTCCTCAATCGAGCTCAGTGAAATGAAAGCGTGCATAGATAAGATTTGATACCTTCTTGTTAATGTGTGCGTTATTCACGTTATACTCCCCTGTTTCTTTTTCTGTATTCCGAAAGCACATATGCTAGTCAATTCACTGTGCTTTCTATGTCTACTTCGGCATCTGCGTGACCTCGGCCCCACACATGTGATCAGCAGTTAGAAAAAAACTTGGGCCTTTATTGCACGCTCTAATGCATGATAATGATGTGTTTTTTTACAAAGACGGAAGAAAAGGCGTACTAATCACTTACATGATAATGCTCTGAGAAACGGAGCTCCAGCAGAATGAAGTTATCAAAATGATGAACACGAAATTCCGCCTAGAGATGTTTGGTGCAAAAATGGCGTTTTGCAGTTTTGAAACCTAATCATTTAATAGATAGAAGTAAAGGTCATTAACTCGTCTCCCGATCTTGAACGAATGCCTGGGCTCTGCGCGAACTCTGCGCGGGTATTTAAACTAAAAAGAAAATAGGTCGCTTCCAGCGAATCGCTTCACAAATAGAATCACCAAATTATACAGCAGCACTCTCGTTGAGTATGCAAGGTAATCTAACTGGCATCTACATAGCTGCTGCAAAATGCCATTTTTAGGCATATTACATCACTTCGTTACCATGAGAGTTTATACATCACATTATAGCATAATAAGTTATTGATGAGGGCTAAACTTTCCAATCGATAGGGCGCATAGAACTAGTCGTTTATCTTTTAGTATTGTCGTAATAGCGTGATTTGATAAAAATCCTTTTCAAACGTGAAGGGAAAATAAAATAAAATCACTCCGAGAGAACATTTCTATCAAAAAACTAAATGAAATGTCACCCCAGTAGGCGATAAATTCTGATTAGTGTTAATAAAGTGGACGCTCTCAATTCCTCTTTTCTTTTTTTTCTCAACACTAATTTTACTCGACGGTCCGCCACCGAGAGGTTAATTTATGCCCTCTAGGCCCCCGTTTGTGGTCGTCGATTGTATGATAAATTGCTTGCCTGAGCCATTAACAGCGTCATAGTCTGAGAAACCATCATTTGATAAAATCGAAGGCTTTTTTGGCGTCTTTTCGGTGGTCGTAAATTGCATACGGGCGCCATTCACAACACAAAACTCATATAGATGCATATTCGTGATACCTTGTCCTACGTCGAGCACTCGCAGTTCAATTTCATCCAGTGTAAGATGGTAATTAACCTAAAAAGTGGCGTTGTAAGTGCTTGCCTAAACAATTCAAAATCAGCAGCCTTGGTCGCGAGCCATTAGTTTCGGGTAGCCAGTTGGTATCCCTCAGGAGAGACATGCTAAACGCCAATTTACGTGAACAGAAGTGCTTCAGATGTTATAGCTGTCTCCGCAACTACTTTAATGTGCTGTTTGGTTGCCGAAAAAACATCAACGGGAAATACATTTCCGCAGGAAATATTTTTAACAGTTGTGACAAGTTTAAATTCTAATAATAAAAAAGCAGCAAATCGCTTTTTATTGCAACTATTCCACTATAACATGCACCGTCATTGTTTACGTGCGCGAAATAGTGATTCCACTGGTTCGTTTACATGATTCACAAAATTAAGGCTGAAAGTGCTTATGTATGTTTGAGTACAATCGAATTTACACACTTCGCCGTTGTTACAACACAGGAAACAAAAACAACAAACTGCTGACAGCATCGCTGCCAACATTTTACTTACCGATCGGAAAAGCGACGACAACTAACGCCGTTGCCGTGAAGATGAGAGGCAGAAGACGCAGCGGAAAGAAGGAGCAGTGGTAATTGTGGCGATCACAAGTTTCAGAGGGGCTCCGGAGCAGGCATTAGTCAAGTCTAGTTCCATGGCGAAAGATTTGACTTGTTTATAGAGTTCGGCACAAAACATCCAGGTCTAAGGGTTGGGCACTAACGAACGGAACAGCGCCGCTTCACTCTGGCACACGTAGAGGATACCTGCAGAATTAGAGAAGACGGAAGATAGTTAACTGGTTTCATAAACTGGAATGCAACAAGCAGCGACAAACTGCAACGCGTACAGAGCACAGCAAAAAAGTAATAACGCGTACCTTTTGGAAACAGAGTTTTCTATAAGCCCTGCGCAACATCATAACTATGCAACGGTGAAAAAAGATGCCGTTCAACACTCAGAATATTAAGCCAATTGAATAAACAATGCCGCGCTCATTCTTACTATTCTTCGTGTACGATTCACTAACGACGTAGTGCTATGATTTATTCGCGCTGAGCAGACTCGTTAATATTCTAACGGACGTAAATCTGCTGAGGTTTTCCTAGTCTTTCTAGGTGGCACTATATAATGAAACTGCATTAACGACAGGATTTACTTGCTTTTCTCGAAGAGGTAATGGGAGTCTGTACTCATTATTAAAGTGGAAAAGCTAAGCGAGTGCATTAAGATGTACCTATAGAGAGTAAATGTACCCATGACTAATAATGCAGGCAGACAGGAGTTTGGTGTAGGAACACAGATGGCGTTCTGTTTTCTAGCGCCCCACGCTTGACAGGCTTGAGGGAAAAAAATGTAAAAGCAGAAAGCTTCTTTGGACTTTTGGTTGCGTTGCACTGAGGCTCCCCACTGTTTCTGCTATTCGCCGGGCTCGGCCTACATCTGGTAACTCAGTCCGTAATGCGTCCGATGAGTGCTACTCCGGACCGTTCTGTACGCCCAACGCGCACGCCGAGGAAAAGTCAAGAAGCACCCTGTTGCGTACCGCCTCTGAAGCAACTTCCGTGAACACATAGCCTGATATGAGTGCTTGCGAGGAAATGTCTCCCCCTTGCGGCTGTCAAGATAAGCTTGCGGAAAAATTTATGTGCTTGGCAGTCGTGCATAATGTACTCAGATATTCAAGAAAAAAAAACACCTTTACATTGAAAGGCGTGGCGCACTACAAGATCCCTACAAGCACGCTGTGACAGTTGCTTGCAAAATGCTGACTGATGGTGCAAGAATTGTTGGCGTGCTCTTTTGTCAGTGCCAGTGCTGACGTACGTGCGCCCGATTCTCACAAATCAGCGAATTTTTTGTCCCCCTATCGACTCGCAAGTAATCGCGCAGAAGTCCGAAGTTTAGACTGAATGCGCGAGGGCCTACTTAACGCAAGCGTCTCAAGCAACTCATCGCTTGTGTTCCGCCCAGTGCGTGTTCACTGTCTAAAATCTACGCGAATATAAGTGCTTTCGGAATAGGTTGGTGATAAAGCCTGAAAAAAAAATTCACGATTCCACGTGTCCTCTTTCAGCAAACTTCCACTGGGCGCTCTCTCAGACGGCTTCCTTTTCTTAAATATTGTAAACGACGCGCTGCAGCGCTCGTCGGCTCAACCGGCGCTTCCACCGGCGCATGGCTTATTCATCGACGGTTCAAAAACTTTCTCATCCCTTAGGTCTCCTCGGTGAAGAGCTGATTCATATTCATAGCCGCTCCGAGGCCGGAACGAGGCCTGTGCCACCAGCGCTCTTCAATCGATCCTACGCCTCCTCTCGACATTCGGCCCGGTGTTGTGATCGATTGTAGAAATGCGCCAAGGTAGACACGCAGGGCTCGGATTTCACACGTGAACGTTTGCGAAACTGGACGCATGCTAGTGCTTCCGCTGCCCTTAATAAGTCTCTCAACGAGGCTGTAATGTGGGTCTCGTGTTGTGAGTAAAATGATGATATCGTAACGAATACGATGAGGAGGACTTTGCGCTTCGCGCTTTATTGTCATTACTGGTCGCCAATGCGTGAGACTCTCGCTGGAGCTCTTCACACAGGCTAGTATTATGTGGTGCTGGCTCTGTTGCTTTTTGTTCCCAGTCAGTAATTTCCCTCTTCGATATACACATAAGATAAAATAAATAAACTTGTCACTTTACAAAATTTTTCGACATCCTATACTATTTTCGCCACGTGTAGTCAGATCAGTCAAGCTGCCTTCCAACCACAGCGATTCGTAATTAAACTTCTATTAGCCCCATTGAATGCCGCATGACTGTAAAAATGCAAATGCGTCAGTAACTCACACCCGACAATCGGACGTTCCCGCTTGTAGGCGCAAACACCCCAGAGACGTGGGAGTCTCTCCTGTGTACTTCCAAGCCAGCAGACCAACGCTGGCTTATCCAGCGCGCGGTGGAGGCCGCGGCATCCCAAAGGATCCCCGCCGACCTCCTCTAAGTCAGCGCAACCGGTCCTTTGACTGGTCCCCTGTTTTTGGGCGCAATAAAAGAGTTTACCTACCTACCTCTACGTGCACATTTGTGCTTTACTTAACTCTGAAATAACGAATCCCTCCCGCAGCCTGAAGGCAATTTGAAGTCAAAGAACACTCACGGTGCTCCCACGTAGGCAGTTTTTCAAGAAGTCTGAAACAATAAAAGCGCTACGAGCATTCTCTCAAGTTGGTTGAATTGTCTAAACCAAATTTCTCTTCCCAGCGGCCAAGATATATCTTTTCCTGGAGATGACTTAGAATTTTATTTAAGGTGCGCATTCTTCCGAACATGTGTTGGAATAAATATGCGCTATAATAGGTCATTGCATGAGTGCTCAGGCCTGGAGGCCCGTTGCAGAGGACATGGAGGACTGTTCGACCTACGGCTGCTAAATTCTATGCGTACATTCACAGTATCACCAAGGCCTTAGATATGAATTTGGATTAGAATTGTCAGGCTGAACATTTCCTTGCGTCTGACTAGGATATTCTGCTGCCTAAACAAAAACCAAAAGAAAAAACTAAAGCAGCGTATGAGACCGTGATGAGGTTATGCATGGTAAACCGATAGAACCTATTAATTTCTGTTTTATCCCTAAGGTCTTTCTTAATTTCGCACGAATTTAACAACTCCTGCATCGTAAAGATGAAGTTTCTTGTCACACCTTCCGAAAGCAGTAGTGAACAATGCGCAGGAAGACAGTTTAATAACACTTCCTCTGCCATTTTTGTGCAGAAAGACTTTGCCTGCAGTAATGCATTTCATTTTATAAACTCTTGGCATGATGCGCATCTTCAAAACAAAAAGGGGTTTCATGATTACTCGGATTTTTATGTGACTAATCCAAGCATCTTGATGTTAGAATTTCGAAGCGACGCGACAATTAGTGCTAGACTGACTTCATTTTTGTAAAATCTTTCTCGTCGGTGTTTTGCTATTTGAATATAACGAAATGCTCTTCCAGATGGCTTGGTATACTGTTAAGGCATAGAAATATTTAGTTTAAATCTAAATAATGAACGAAGCCTAAAATCAATGAGATGTTAACATCGGCTTCTCCACAATTAGTACTGCCACTAGAGCCGACAAGCGAACAGAATAAATTAAGGAGACAACAAAGAAAGTGCTCGGGCTGTCTTGTTTACCTAACATCGATCTGCGAGTAGTTTTAACAACAGAAAGCGTTGTTGTCACTAGTCTGTAAACATGATTAAAGAGAAATTATATTAAAAGAGATTTTTATCCGTAGAATAGTTTAAAGCAGCACTATTACTAAAAGGATGATTGCTGGGCTAGTTGGTTCATGATACTAGAATGAAACAGCGCGAAAACATGGGACTGCAGAAAGTAAGAACACAGACTCAGCGCTGTTTTCTTTCTTTCTGCAGTCCAATGTTTTCGCGCTGTTTTGTTTTTGCAGCACTACTAGCTTAGTTTTTATACCTGCGGAGTGATCGCGCGAAAAGTGTGCGCGACTAAAAGTCCACGTTACAACTACGTGACAACTAGCCAGACAACCAGACTAACCTGGACTTGCAATCAAGATTAACGAAGGCTAACCAAGCTATGCCTTAGCTTTCGCTACGTATATCCTCACATAGCCGAGCTAAGCCACTGCCAATTTTTCAAAGCAATTGTAGATTTTTGAACGAATGGACCCTCGCTCGTAGTCGTAATAAAATTTCGTTTGCTCTCCTGCACAGTACAGAAGCAGCATAAACATAAAACCTAGAATGATTGGCATATTAAAAATCGTAACTGATGGCCGAGATAAGTCGCTTAGCTTCGAATGCCAGAAATATCTGCATAGTTTATGTGTTACCCTATCAGACGACACCTTTGAAATTTTCACAAATTCTGCAAACGTAAAGCGAAAAATTTGCTGAAATAGCAAAACCAGACAAAATATTTAGATAGTAAATTCTGTGGTTTTTGCACCCCGAAGAAGCTATACTCAGGCTAAAGTAGACAACTTAGTTCAGACTTCCGGAATAATTGATACCACCTAGGGCACTCCAACGTGCGCTGAACCCACGGGCGTCGTGCATTTCACCTTGATCGAAATATAGCCACCGTAGCCTGAATCGAACGTGCGACATTCGGATCAGTGGCCGAAGGCCAAATCCACAGAGCCACTACGGCGGATCCAAACATTTGCGTTTTCTTGTCACTATTATTGCTATGGCGTTATTCTTCTTAAAATGTTCAGACCACATACCTTGTCACTAATTAGTTCTCATATCGTCACGAAAATTAAGGGACTCCGTCGTGGTGAGGATTGCAGCAAGAAATGTTTCTCTTTTAACTACTGTCATGAAACAACTGAAAAGTTTCAGCATTATTTACATTATTCTAGGTTTCTCTCTCTCCAGGAAATGGATCCGTTCCATTGACCCCCAGGTAGCTCTGAGAACGCCATCTATGAACGGCTTATCCGCAGCACATTTCCTAATCTGATATCTCCGCCTGACTGTGTCGCGTCGAACCCCGCTTTCCTTTTCTTTCCAAGTCCGCTGTGAAAACCTACGTGATTATCTGCTTGCCATATGTGGAGTAAATTGTCTCGCCGAAATCTATTCACAATTTTTGCCTACCCACAATGTATTAGCACGTGCCTATTGTCTTAGCAATGGTGCCATTTTACTGCCTTGTAGTGCTATCCACAGGTATTTTAATTGCAAAATTTATAATGTCTCCCGAGTTCTAAGATCATCTGTTTTTTTTTTTTTTATTGTAAAATAGTGCTTATTATTGGGTCGTCTGTGTAACTGTTCTTGGTCGCTATGAGGAAAGAGGGTGGAGGGTGGTAATATAAAATGCTTCGTAGTTTTGTCATTTTACTTCTTTGGAAAGATTTAGTGTGCCGTGAATAAAACTTTGTTTCCACCTAAGAAATCTGGTTTCGAAGATAAAAAAAGTTGGCACTTCGGTGAAAGGCGTTTTTTGCTTAGTTTAATGGGTAAACAATATAAAACAGCCCTTTGTCTACGAAACCAGACGGCAAAGCATTACAAATTCGATTAAGTGCTATCTTGTTTGGCTCTAATCTGTGAAATACATTTCTTGAAATCCCTCACATCTACGAAAGATGCAGATGAAAGTTACGGTAATAATAACAATGGGTGTAAAAAATTAAACCATTTCACTTCTTTCATTCCAGCTAGCCGGACTGAGGAGATTTCAGGTACTCCTGTGCAAAGCGAATACACGGGAGCCTTGATCACTATGTTTTGGGAACAAGGCTCCCGTGTGCGAGCGTCTCCATAAGATTCATTATCTGTAAAGACGTTACACCGTAAATAAGTATGCTTACCCAATATTCTACCTATGAATGTCGCCTAATGGCACCACCCAATGTTTGGTTCGGAAATTGCATAATATGCTTGCGTCGTCATCCAGTTTGAAAATCGAAACTAAACCCAGCACGCCACCTGATTTTAAATGCGGTACCACGCCGTTTCACTTAGTGTGCGTATTTGTGGAATTATATTTGACGAGGCATACCCTTCGGTGATCCCTGCATTCTGAAAATCTCCATACATGGCTATGTGCTTTCCCGGACTTCTCCATTATCGAAATTGGGTGCTCTTTTTTATCTTTATCAGTTTCGAGTACTTTCATTTTCTTCTGATACAGCTCTGTATACCTTCTTATTTATTATTCTTGATGCAGAAAGTATTATCCTCTTGAAACAATTATTTAATGTATGTCATTGCCGATACTGAACCCCTCCACATTTCGCCATTAGCCTATCGTAGCGCAGACCTTTCCTCAGAATTTCCAAGAACAGCAAGTACAGGCCGGGCTGAACATTTTTAATTACGTGCTAAGGCCACACGAACCAGATACTTGAACTCCACTTCCCTTACGAGATCGGGTCTAATGATAGCTTGAGCTTAAGTTGCGAAAAACGTGCTGAAGCTTCGGCAGTGACATGTTTGTGCAGTGAGTAGCACGCGTTAGTCTAAGTAACAGACTTAT
Organism: Amblyomma americanum; assembly: GCF_052857255.1. Classification (NCBI taxonomy): domain Eukaryota; kingdom Metazoa; phylum Arthropoda; class Arachnida; order Ixodida; family Ixodidae; genus Amblyomma; species Amblyomma americanum. The sequence continues at coordinate 133,254,485 of NC_135500.1, forward strand.
TCTTTAGGTATAACTAGCTGTCGCATTCTTTTAAATTTCGCGCCACAAAATGGGCGCGCCTGTGATACAGTAATCAAACTATCGTCACCTGGCAAAGAGTAGGCTCGCTCTATATAAAGAAAAGAGCAGATAGAATGCTTTACAAAACGTTTATGGAATACGTACAAGCGCCATACCATACGAAGGTGCTAAGTGAACATAATAATGAAGCAAAATTCCTTGCAATGGATTGCGTGCTATAATCACCAAACAATTCGAGCACGTTTATGTTGATGAAAGTAGTAATAAGACGCAGCTCTTATGTGTTTAAAGATTAAATGCAAAAATCAGAGGCAAACCTTAACTTCGTAAATAAAAATAGAATGCTGTACTGAATAACATTTACCAATTTTGAAATTTTTAATGAAGTGAATGTTGTTGAACGTCAGGAGAACAAAATAAATAGAAGCTCTTTGATTTCAAGTATCCATTCCAGGGCACTTTCGGAAATGTGCCTTGCTTTTCACTGCGCTCTCATGGTGAGATTGAGAACGTTAAACTTTCTCAAATTGAGTAAACTGCGCATAATAATGTCGATAGAGTTCCTTTTCTGTATTATGTCCACTGCTTTAAGCAAGAATTGTGTGCCGTTTGAAACTACCTCAAACAGCACGACTATGGACATATGAAGTGAATGCTTTTATTTTTGGCAGTTTCATTTTTTCAATTACGCCTCATGAAAACTACGACATTTTACTTAATTACAATTCTGTGCCCAAAACGACAACGTCCAGAGGAGAGCAATAAGAACGATATTTCATCCTGTGCTTTTGCTTGCTCCTATTGTGAGCCTCTGTCATGCAGAGCTTAGCGTCAGAAGCAGCTTTGCACAATGGAAATACTCTTCTCTGAGTAGAGCTAACAACAGATAAAAAAGTTCACAAATGATGTGGTGAGACACCTATATCATGCACAGAGTGAAGCGTGCTACTCGTACTCACCAAAAAAAGAAAAGCTTCTAAGCGAGGCTTCGCAGGGTCCGAAGTGCAGCAGATATTGTAGTCTTTCGGCAAGAAAAAAATAGAAGGTCACTCAGTGCTCAGGTCAAATCTCTGGCCTAGTTGCACAACACAACGAACGCATGTGAACGTGCTCCGCTCAGTCACAGTCGCTGGTCGTAAAAGCGAACACGCCGGCTGCAGGCTGTAAAGAGGCCATCAACGGCTCTCCTCTTTCGATCCCCTCAGGGGCAGCGGCGCGCGCAAAAACAGTCACCTTCCTTGTGCGTTTCCCAGGTCTTCTGTGTTGCCCACAGTCCGGCGCACGGCCCTTCTGGGCCTTGATGCTAATGCTGCTCACTTGGATGGCAATTTACCCCAAGCAATCAACACGTCTTAAGAACACTTGCCACCACCGTTCTTGCTGTCACTGCAAATATTTCGGCACCACTCGAAGTTAGTGCGGAATGTCAATCGAGATGTTCCGCGCCGCACCGGCTCCAGCGTTTCCAGTGTCCGCTCACTGTCGGCACTGCTCTCTCGAATCTTTCCTCGGTGTTGACTTGTAAAAGAGAGAGCAGGATTTGATACTTTCCGGCTCTTTCCAACAGCTGATGCTGGTATGAGAGGCGCCAGTGCCAATAGGTACGGTGAGGTCGGCGACTGCAGCACCCGCCAGGCCCACTCGCCGTAAGTTAGTCCAGCCGGATGTGGGACACCAGTCTACGGTATCAACAGGTCGCGTCCCTGCATCAGTCGCAACATCTTTGCCGTGGCTGGCCTATAAGATCTCAGGGAGAGCGCAGTCCGACAGTGTGCAACGAGAGTTCACTTGCAAGAAACATGAGATCTTCCTAGCGCAACCCGCACAGAGGAACTTAGGTAGCGCTCCAACCACGTGACGATAAACGACCGCACAAGGCGATTCCTTGCGGTCAAGGCAATAGTAGCGGCCGTCGCAGAAACAGCTGACGACGGCGTCACGGTCGTCGAGCCTCGGCACCCCGCTCGCTGCGGCGGGCTCGAAGCGAAACTGCCGAATGTGCCGGGCGCCGCGAGGATCGAAGACCCTTCGCTCCAGCGCCCCTCTCTCCTCTCCGCCAGGCGCTGCCTAGGGGGCGCCAGGAACCGGGGCTCGGGCCTGTCAGGGCGCGAGCACGAATTTTGCGTAGCCTGTGCGTGCACTGCATTGGTGTTTGCGTGAACGATGCGTGAGCAACTTTGACGCTACATGCCTCCCGTGGGCTTCTCACAATCTCATGACTTATCGCTTTCCTTCTGCTTTCAGGGCAGTTTTTTCTGTTCTGCTTGTTCGTCCTGATCCTAGATCCTAGACACTGAACTCCTCGAGGACAGTATGCTCGCGATTGGTGTCGGTTTTTGTTATACATTTATTACTGCCCTGATTTCTTCTTTTGATTAGTGCGGAAACGGTGCCTCTCTCTACCTGTAATATTATACATGCCCGTCATAATTTCTCATTTCCTCAAAAGCACCCCCTTCCATTAGACGGCGAGCTCAGTGAGAGAGTAGATTGGCAGAACGCATTAATGTAAGCATTATTTCCGCATACTTCCCTTTAACGGATCTTTATACAAGCAAATTTGACGCTAGTAAAATAGGAGTCCATTCCGCTGGCAATTTTTTTTACGCTAGAAAACCTGTTCTTTTTTTCTGAAGATGAATCGTTTCTCGTTGTTTTTTCTTGTTCCCTTGAGCTCGAACTAGTTGTTCTCGCGGAATGGGTTGAATGTTGAAGCTGCTCGAATAATACCAAGACAAGAACGTGGTCTCAAATGAGAAATTCCGGGGATTCAACAAGCATCACTTATATAATATCTCATCACTGAGAAATAGATAATTTTATTTATGGTCCAAAATCAACTTTCTATCCTAGTTGCTCGATGAAAAAACTTTATTGATTCCTTCCTCGCAACAATATTGGCTGAGAGGTCGAACTGCTGAATTCGGTTCGGTTATTTTTATTTTTTTGCAATATTAATACCTATCATTCCTTCAGAAACACTTGGTGGTCACTCTAATTGAATTTTCATCGCATTTGTTTCAGTGCTAAGAACTACTAAGAAAAGAAGCGCCAACAGAGACAATACGTAAGAAGTGACACGGATATCTGAAATTTCATCACGTGTGATGAATTTCAGTTTCATTACATTTTCTAATTGGACTGGCTGTTCACATGTTCAATTTGAAAATGAACCTGGACTGGTGTTCATCAATTTCTACGCGTGCACACCACGCCTTGACTTTTTATTTTCTCATCTTCTAAACTTAAAGAGATGCAAATTGGAATTTAAGCTTCAAACTCATACCTAATAGCAGATAAAGCCTCCGGTATGGTTGTGCTTTGAAATAAGACAGCGTATTTGTTCCTCTGAAAATATTTAAGCCTAATTGACTTCGACGCTCTCCTCTTGAGATAACTGCTTCAGGCAGGCATAAAACAGAAAAGACATGAGCTCGTAATATGAGATCCCGGCTATTAGCTATCTAGTTTGAATGCCAAAATTCTCGATCGATAATCCCACTCAACGGTCGTGAATCGATCAGAATAAATACATTCTGATCAGGCTCGGGGCTTTTCAATCCCACGTATCGCAGAGTCAAGCCTTCAGAGTCTATTCAAGCAATTTTCGATTAGTATCGACGAAACGCTCGTCTGTACACTAGGCATGATATGGCAGCGGCAATCGTTTATCCGTGCTTTTAATCCCCCCGCCCTCCAATCTTTGGTATGTAGCTGCGTTTCAGTGTTTCGCTTTTTTCATCCTTAGTGCATGCAATGATCATTATTATGGCAAGGTAAAAACGCACCAAGGACGAATGTTGCGTAAGGTTCTGAAAACTCTGAAGCTCTGACAACGAAGTGGAGCCAATACCGTTATCCAAGAACTGTTTTCCTGGGCGTATTGCATCAGGTTGTTTTCAAGGTCTGTACAATGTCTTCAGTCGACCATGCTACCGAGCACTGCAGGAAAACAAGCCGTAAAAAAACAGCAGCTCGGTGTTTACCTAGGTTCGAGGTGCTGCAATGTTCTTGTCAAGCTTCATTGTTCCTTGCCTGATTTCGATTGTCGGGACACACCATGAAATTACTGTTTCGTGTTTATTCCTGCACCAAATCAATGCAGCCAATGATGATTCAGCTGGGCACATAGGCAGACTTCTATAGTGGGCAAGTTGGCCCAAATCGATTATTTCCAAATATGCGTGAAAGAATGAGGAGAGGAACAAAAGAAAGCAGTGCGCGTTTGTCTTCTCTTTTCTTTGCGCCTTCATTATCTTGGTCATCCAAGTCCTACTATGTCAGCCCACAAAAGGGAAAACGGCATCGACTTAAGAAGTCACACATGTTGCTTGAAATTTTTCGCTCGGATTGCAAGTAACTAATAAAATGTTAACACCTACCATATTCTTACCTTCTTCTGCGTGTATTATTATAAAAAGCGCCATTATCCCGCAGTAGCACAAAACATATTGGCTTAATTGTTTAATTGCTCCTTCTTTCCAAGCACCATGACTTCCTGAAACTACTTTGAAGAAGTTGTGATGCCGAAATCATTGCATTTGATCAAGGACACCAAAGCTGATTGTCGTTAATTAGCTTGCCGCGGTATTGTATTTGCTGGTCCAGAAAAACCTTAATTATTTCATTTTTTGTTGTCTGTACATTTCGTTCTTCCAAAGCTGTGTTCCCGCCTTCTGCAATCATGTATGAGATCGCAGTTTCATTAAATAAATACAAGGAAAGCAAGACACTTCTCGTAAATCTCAAAAATAATTTTTCCTCAGAAAGTAGAAGGTGTTTGTGTCTCTTAGTTGCGACCAGCAAAACAGTACGGTACACTGCTGCGAAAGCCTGCGTTTGTTGCTTGGTTACAATGCAAAATGTTGATGAAATGGGTATATAACCAGAATTGATTGCACAAAAGATGCCGTTGAAAATCTCTGCACATTTTTCTGATTTTATGCGCATTAAGAGTGGACACTTTGCCCGTTAAAAAAAAATTGGCTATGGTTTAGTTCTGGTTAACCGTAGTTGAATTGCGAAAGCTTTGTTTCCTCAGCACTTCGTCTACGCAGCGTCTCAGAACAACGCTCTCAAGAACTCAAACCGGTCTCTTCCGCAGTTGAGTCACTTCGGGACGTGGCACGACTACTTCTAGCCGCATCTTCGTTACGACGCTTCTCGAGCCGTGCGGCGCGTTCTTCTGGCGTCTGTTGAGCGCGTTGTCTCTTTCTCGCTTCGTTCCGTCGTTGATGCGTCTCTCGCGCTCTCCATCCATAAGGATTACAATACACTGAGGTGAAGCGCATATCTATATATATATATATATATATATATATATATATATATATATATATATATATATATATATATATATATATATATATATATATATATATATATATATATATATATATATATATATAGATATATATATCCCGAGAGGCGACACCTCCTCTCCCTCTACCCCAGCGGAGCACATCTGGTGGAGCGGTGGAGCGAGCTGCGAAGGCGGCGCCATCTTTTGGAGCGCGGCGTCGGTGTTGCTAGGCAACGCCACGGCATGCGGCAGAAGTGCGACCACGCGACGAGCTAAAATGGCTCGCTGGCTGGCGTAGTGTTGCTTTCGCAACAAAAAGGGTGTTATACCCCCTCACCTTAAAACCCTTGAACTAAAGCTCGTTAACTCCCTACATAAAAAGTGAAGCGCGCAGATGAGCAACACAACCCCCAATTCCAGGCTGAAAGCCTGTTCGTCGCGTGTTTGCCGGAACAGTTTCCCATGAACCTTCGTATTAAGAGCGCACCGCAACTGATCAGCAGCGTCAGCGTCGATGAGGAAGATTGCAATATGGAAAGTCAGCCGGGGTGAAATGTTACTTCTCGTGCTGGCGAAGCAGAAGTACACACTTATAGAAAAAAAGCAGCAGCGCAAGCAAAAGACAAGCAAAAAGATAAAAACGACACGCCTTATTCGCTTGTCCTGTCCTCTCTGTACGTCTCTCTCTTCGGTTTGTGCTGTTGTTCTTTCTTCTGGACTAAGAACCAGCCCATGCAGGAATATATATTGTCTGGATTTCAGCCCAATGCATTTAGTGTAGCATAAATGGTTCTGCTATATGGGCAAAAACAATATGTAAATAATATCATATTCAAATTTGTGGGTAAGTGTACGTCTGGCTAGCTTTTGCTTCCTCGTGTGCGTCAGAAAGAGCTTCAGCGTCAGTATGTCAGCGACCACAGGTCATAGCGAGAAGTGTTGTTGTAATTGAGCGGGACATCCGCTTTCTGGAAAGATGTTCTCACGTGGTACCAGGTAGTTTGGTGGGTAACAAAGATAACCCTTTTCAAATGGGAGAGCGCGCTCTGTAGCACGCGTGCATCGAGGCACACAATTATTTCCTGCCTTGAGCCGCCGCGGTGGCTCACTGGTTATGACGGTTGGCTGCTGACCCGAATGACGCGGGTTCGATCCCGGCCGCGGCGTTCGAATTTCGATGGAGGCGAAATTTTTGGTCCCGTGTACTGTGCGATGTCAGTGCACTTTAAAGAACCCCAGGTTGTCGAAATTTCCGGAGCCCTTCTCTACGACGTCGCTCATAGCCTTAGTTGCTTTGGGACGTAACCCCCATAAAAAAAATAACCTTTCCTACTTTGGTCTGGTTTCCTTCGTCATCACAGGGTCATTCAACTACAGCTTGCATGAAACTGGTCAGAAGAACTTCCGGCAAAGCGCATGCGTGGACTACTATGTTTAGTTGCAGTAGTAGCTATTGAATCCAAAATGGAAGAGCTTTCCGGAGATCGAAAATGTCACGGCTTTCCGGTGCTGCAACAATCATGTTTAGAACTACCTTTATTGCCTTCAAGTGAACCAAAGGGCTTGATGCTGCGTGATCCGCCAGGCGAGTTCAAGTAAATACGATGTCAAAAAGGCCGTTATGTCAGAAGAGAGGTCTTTTCTTGTAAATACTTGGCGCAGAATTTTAGTTCCCCAGTTGTACTCGTACGCCTTTCTTTTATGACGTATTGTAGTGCGCACCTTGAAGTTACTTTTTTGTGAAACATTTCATTGCGCTAACTCATGAGTGCATGCTCGTTACTTGCTGGCATCGCTTCAGTTCGTGTCCTATGTTATCGTACCCTTTTTTTGTTTTTTTTTTGTGTCAAACTTTTTCTCGCTGCCTCTCTTTTATCAGGGGCTCGTAAATAACGCTCGCTTGATTGATTAATTTGAGCAGAGGGAAAAATTAAGGAAAACTGTGCGGCACTCAATGCACGAATGTCACGCTAATGTCGTTTATCGAGAAATCGCCCGAAGAAGCAGTAAGACGATAAGATCAGAAAGAAAATTACGATGGAAAACAGGCTGCAACCCCCGGGGCTTGTTGCGATCGCTTCTCTTCATTGCATGCTTACAAGGATTCTTTGCTCAGCTTGAACTTATTCGTCCCGCTGGTCAGCTTACTTTATAGCTTCTTTCTTGTTTCGATGTCGCAATCCGGATCTCGGGTGGGCTCTGATTTGTATAAATCATGGGGCTTCACGTTTTATTTTTTTAAGGCAATGTTCTGCATCTTTACTGTCGGCTGCCACTAATGGAGTTGTCTCAGTGTCAGGGGCGGGAAACTTTGTTGCAGCAAGAAGCCGCGGCTTGTGTATTATTAATCGGCGCGGAACAGAGGCTCGACTTTAATGGGAAAGAGCTTGCAATGAGTAACAGCCAATGCTGGAAACCAGCTGGCATGAACGCGCAAATACACAGGGTTGCCCCTAAAGGCTTCCCTTGAAAAGCCACGGCTATTTTTCCAGCATTGTGAATAACCCTCCCTTTATTCCTATTTTTTGAAAGAAAAGCCAACGCTTGTTTAAAGCTTACAATTTTAACTTTGCACTTTCTACTGTCATTTCTCCTCAAGCGCTCTTTGCTGCTGTTCCTCAAAAGTTCGAGTGAATTTCACTCTAACTTTTTATCGATAGCCTTGTTAACATTACTTTTTTTCGTGCCACTACACTGCGTGATTCACTGCATGTTTCCGGCCTGCCTTGCGGCGTGAACATTTTTTTTTACCATTTTTTCGCTGCGTTGCAACCTACTAGCACTGTATTCTACTCATGTGCAACGAGATGCACAAATGTTGCATTTTAATTTGTTTCAAGTACTAGAAAGCATCTCCTAACGCAAGCAATACCCCAACAAATGATAGGTGTTCAAAAAAGGCAGAGCTAAGAGGAGATGCTTTCTTGCCTTTTACGAGCCTTATTTTATAAGAGCGGGTAGTTAAATTATCCATCGAAGGCAGCAGGACACCGGCTATGAGACTTTCGGGAATCGACTAGTGACCTTTACCGCTAATACAACGTACACAAGCTGCACTTCTGTAAGACCAGAGCGATCACGGCTCACCTATTTTTCCCCGGACAAATTACATGTATTTCAAAGTGACCTCTGATGACGTGGCCTAAGTACTAGATGTAATTGCTTCAATTAGTTGCGCCCACTGCCACTTCTTTTCGGGGCCATTAGGAAGACAAATCAAGAAAAAACAATGGCTTTCGACTTTTGATTTGACAATAGATAATATTCATCGTCATCATCACCAACACCACCACCCTTAGAACTACGCCGACTGCACTTCAAAGGCCGCAGTTATATCTCCCTACTGAATCGGGACTTACGCCACTAGGGCCACCTTTTCCGCCCAAATTACGCAATCTCATCCGCCAGCCTCACTTCATGCCGCACTATGCTAAACTTTTCTTTCCTGGAAAACAGACCGTCACCTGTTCGTTAACACTGCCCATTTGTTCTCCTTGGTTTCGAATTGAATGTCACTGACCTGCGTTTGTTCCGTGAAGCACTCTACCCTCTTCATATCTTTTAGGGTTACACCTATCATTTATTCCTATAGTACGCTACGCTGCCGTCAATACAAGTTGAACCACTTTCATAACCTTCACATTTCTCCCCCTCGGGGAGTAGGGGTAAGTCCCAGCTGTCGTATGCTTTCCTTTTGGAGAGTGCATGTAAACTTATAATAATAATTGGTTTTTGGGTAAAGGAAATGGCCCAGTATCTGTCTCATATATCGTTGGACACCTGAACCGCTCCGAAAGGGAAGAGATCAAGGAGAGAGTGAAAGAAGAAAGGAAGAGAGAGGTGCCGTAGTGGAGGGCTCCGAAATAATTTCGACCACCTGGGGATATTTAACGTGCACTGACATCGCACAGCACACGGGCGCCTTAGCGTTTTGCCTCCATAAAAACGCAGCCGCCGCGGTCGGGTTCGAACCCGGGAACTCCGGATCAGTAGTCGAGTGCCGTAATCATTGATCAACCGCGTAAACTGCCATACACGATTTTAGCACCGCCTTAGTTCACTCCGCTCCCTTCATATTCTGACAGTTATTTCTCTCTTGTTAACCGTATCTGTGGTGACTAAGTGCTCTTATAGAATGTATTCCTTGACCACTTCTAAAGCTTTGCTGAATATCGCAACCTGGCGCCCCCTTCCGAGAGTGTTAAACATTCTTTAGGTTTTTTTTGCGTATTAATATTAGGCCTAGCTTTCTGCTTTGCCTGTTTACGACGATGGTCACTCTTTGATATTCGTCCCCTGATTTATTTTTCAAGGCAAGCTCATCCGCGGATCACAGATTACTAAGGTATTATCCAAGTAGTTTTATCCTTAACTCTCCTAGATTCATTTCCCTGGGTACAACCTGTAAACACGCGACCAATTGTACCCGGGATCGCATATCTTTATGCCGGGCACCTTCTTGGTTGGAATTGTTTTACTTCCACTGTGGAGGACTGTGTTGGCCGTACAGCCGCTGTACAACCCTTTTACACATGCCTCGTCTACAACCTCATTGCGCAATTCCAGCAAGAGTGGTGTGATTTCCTGTGAGTAAAATGCTTTCTTGTAATTTATAAAGACTCTAGTAGATGCTTCTATATATAGCAATAAGAGCACTTTCTTCCCCCTCTGAATTGAAGTGCTGTTTCGCAATAGTAAAGAATTGTTTGCGGAGACATTGATCCACCCTGCACGTTTTGCACTGCACAGAACAACATGATATTTCAAGGCATTATAAACGTTATAGTGAAAAACAGACTTCCTTCCTTTAAGTTCTACTACGTAAAGCTTACACCGCATGCACGATGAAACGCCGTACGTGGCAGAAGGCACACAGTGAAAGACGAGCACGAGGTAATAGAAACCATTGCCTTGTCCTCTTCATTTATTCACTGAGTGTTTCCTGTTGCGCTGTACGGTTCCTAGCGCTTCCGAACTACCTAGCCCCTGTAAACACCTTAAACCTCAAATAGCTTCCACATTTGATTCCGGCAATATCGTTATCATTATCTTCTGTAGGCGTACACGAGGAGGTGAACAAAAATTTTACCCTTCATTGAGCCGAATTTAAAATAATGCTGCATAACTATTACTACGAGCCGGGCAGAACAAACTGGAGATACTGACTAGAGTGCAAAGAAATCAATTGGTCTGTTTTCTTTTATCGTCAAAGTATGAACGAAATCGACCATAGTAAGGTTGTGGTACTTCGTTCAGAAAGTTGAAAACAACTTATTATGAAATATATGCCATGTGTTTCAAATCAAGTGCTCCCACACCTCATCAACTTTAGTAGCCTATATGGCTCATCCTGGCATCATTTTTCATTTCTGTGCATCTCATACAAACTAACTGTGGCCTTTGTAATAGATGTCTGCACCCTTTTTAAGTATAACCTAGGTCACATTTAAAGTATTGTGCAAACGCTCCTTTCAACACTTCTCACGTTCTGTGCAGTTTTGAAATCGATATGCCGAGAAAGAGAAGTAACACCCGTAGCCTTCATGCTATGTTTACATACCTACAGCGTCACGCTGGCATTTCTATGAGTGACTTCTTGCTAAGTTTCCTCGTCTTTTTCAGGTTTACCCGCCTCCTGCGGCGCTCCTCATCCTTTTTCTAGGACCTTGTACTGTTGCAGTTGATTTAGTGAGGAGAAAGGGCTAGGTCCGCCATTCCCTATTGGAGGGGCGCAATTAGTTGCTTGGAATACACCACAGGCAACAGCGTTATTGAACAACCGGCTTTTATATGGTATATTTCTTTATTGTGATAGTTTGTATCACTTTTAAGGGGCGCTTTAGAAAAAGAAACCAAAGAAACCAACGAGCTCTCGTCTCTTTTCGTGTATTCAGTTGTCTGTGACAAAGAAAGAGGAACCGCTGCTTTAATGTGCAGACTTTCCCTGTTGTATTCGCTGTCAGCAACGTCTGAAATGAAATCAAAGGACACTGTATCTTTGGTGAGAATTCAAACACTGTGCCCGCCGAAAATAAAACAAGCTTTATGCTGAATCAGTAGCTAGGTATGAGAGCACTGCCGCTTTTGTGCAGCCTCAGTATCTTGCATAAAGACACTGTTCTCTAGTGGCAATCGGGGAAAGCTGTTCCTTTGTGCTGAATAAAGAGTACAGTGCTGGCCACCTAAATGAGCTTTCCAAACAGTTCCTAGGTGCTAAAGCAAATCACTGCTGCTCCTAATGTGCGAGTGAGGTAAACAGATAAACAGCAATGTCTTCCCCGCTGGTCACTAAGATGCTCACCTGCGTGAGAGGAAATTAATGAGCAAATACTCACCACACAGGGCAATATTACGCCTTCTACCTACTCAGTATTTGTCCGTGTGGTAGTGGTATGTTGCTGCGCAAGCTGTAATTTTTGCTTCATGTTTTGGAGTGTCTTATCTAAGCCCACATTACGAAGACTCCCATGTGCAAATATTACTGCATAGTGTAGTAAAAACTTTCAGCCATAATATTATTTGAGCAAGCGGTACAAATGTGAGTAGTTGCGTGGGTGAGGCGATGCATAACCCTTCCTTTGTGCGTAACGTCATAAAAGTCGGGATATTATTAGTAGTAACCTTATTTTCTGTGTAGCAGACCAGGGAAGGAAAAAGAGGGGCTCATTATGGCATACATGACAAAAGCCAACAGTAACTGAAACCAAGGACCACAGGGGTTGATACTTTCTTTTTTTAATTTGTGATGTTGATCTATCGGAGACAAATATTGCACTTCCATGCGTGAGTTTTATAGTGCTTCGTGTTAATAGCGGCACGGCTTGAAAAATCGGCTTTAATTTGCAGGTGAACCCATTCGGCGGTAATGTACATGATAATAATGAGTAACAGATCTCTTGTTCTATTTTCAGTTTTTGTCTTCATAGATACAAAGACGAAGGTGTTATGGGTCATCAGCCTTTATAGCCCTCAGGAAGAACTGTATGGTTGAAAAGTCTGACAATTGCTATGGAAGTCTGCCATACGTACGATTGATTGATCCGGCGCAAGGAGCTGCCGTGGGTATAAGGATATGACAGTCGACCATGATTTATAAGGCTACGCAACAATTCTTTTCTTTCCAACAACCACATATGATAAACGGATGTCTGTGCCTGCCTCTTTTTTTCAGGAAATCAGTGTAATCATGGTTTCCCTGCGGGTGAATCTTTGGCAGCAACAAGTAAATTTGTTAATTAGAGGTCTAAGATTTTTAAATGCACCTCAGTAGCAGCGAAAAAGTTGAAGACCATGTTTAGTTTCACATCATGCGATTTGTTTTTGAAATTCTTTAGTAACGGCTATCAAATCGGCGAAAGGAAACACCATATCTGACAATATATTTCTATACACCTGTATCGCATGGTGCTTTGGTCAGTCTTCAAAGGACAAAAAAATCAAACGCCATATATAAAGTGATGTTTTTTAAGCATGAAGAGACCTTGTTATCCACTTGCACATCTGTCGGTGGTCTTTTCAACAGTCTACTTCATCTGCAGGAAATGCTGCGTTTCTAGAACAGTTGTTCTTCTTTACCTGTCATATTGTAGACATTTCGCGAGAAGCCCAAAACTTCGAATATGTCCAAGGGAGTACAGAAATGCGCAGATTTACCTTGTGAAGCACTGTCTTTTAGGATGCACGATGACTGGTGTAAAATAAGAATGTCTGCCCGAGCGCAATGCCCAGAGGAATATGCAGAGTTCTCCATGTTGTGCTCATATCATACGTCTGAAGTCTTAATGGAATAATGTGACTGAAACCCCGCATTACGGACTTTGCGGGTGTGGCAACAACGCTGAACATCTCGTATGTGACTATCATCGTTTTGAAGTCCAGTTGCATCAAATACTGTAGACTGTTCTGATTAAAGTGAAGGCCAGGTTATAACCTGCGGCGGGGATCTATTTTTCGGCATCAGTAGAGACAAAAACGCATTCTAGAACAGCGGTTAGCCGACTGCACCTTGGCCTTGCCAGGTCGCGTTCGAGCCGCAAAATAGAGCCACCGCGCGGCCTTATGGGGCTTCGAGAGGGGGTCGCGTATAAATATATTGCCTTTGACGGCGGACCGCGTGACGGACCGGATGCCTTGGAGCAGCAGCGAATTGGAGGCAGTGCGACAAGGGCAGTGAGCGCGGTTCGGACGGGGCGTTCGCCTTCCCTGTGCTTCCGCTAGCGTTTTGGTGTGTTTGTGTCTCTGAGCTTTAACCAAGCGGAAATGCGTAACGTCTTCATGGAATTCGCGCGGTGCTCGCGAGACAACAACCACTTGAGCACCGGCGTGCTATTGGCCCCTGCACTTTGACAGAAATTCTCCTGATTGGCTCTGACAAGTGCATTTTCTATTGGTCACAAAAAGGATCGCCAGAATGCAGGGCGAGGGGATTTAAGGATAAGTTTTTGGCGACAAAGGGGGGATCGGTCGGGGCTGTTCCAGAGAGGCTGAGGAGATCGGGGCAGACCGAGTAGAGACCCGGTCAGATCGAGAGGGGTCGGAGGGCAGGTCTGTGCTGAGCGCCCGTGTAATAAAGTACATTGTGTCCCGAAGAAGTTGTCCAGTCTGTTCCGAAACGTGACGCCGGACCATCGAACTACTTCGAGATCAACTCCATCGATATGTCGATCACCGGTATGGATTGATCACAAATCACTTAAAACTTAACTGCATCCTTGGACAGTAGTAATAAATTCTGCTTCGCGGCTTGTACAGTAACCGAAGTCGACACATTAAGAGACTGCTAATATAGTTTCTAGGGGCCCTTTTAACCCTGCGGTTTACCCTTTGTCTACTGGTTTGCCTCAATTTTGTGCCTTCTGCACCTCATACTCATATCTGAGGAAGTAAACCATACTGTGTCAGTTTCAGTCGCATGATTTGAGCAACAGACCTTACATTTCTGCGTCAATGGGTCCTATTTCCAACAGCATTATATTTTCAGCTGAGAGCTTAATGTAAAGAAGAAAAACAAATTACGTCGTTTCTTTTTCATCTCTCGGCTCCGGCTTAACCTACCAATCCAATCTTCGCTTTGCAAGGCGTTTTTCAAGATATAACAAAGGTACATTCAAATGGAATAAAAGCGAACACGCATGTGCTTCACCTTTATGTTTTACAGCGAGATTTCCTTTTACACCCGGCTTGTGAATATGCTCTGCAGTAAAGCCTTTACTGGAGAACTTCAACCTTACTGGTAGTATAATGCAGTTGAAAGTACACAGGCAAAATGTCTTGTTTGGTGCACAGGCACTGTTTGCGTTTCATTCCGGCCTTACTGTACAAAGCCAGAGTGCTGTGCAAAAGCTAAGATGAGTAGTACATCTATAATACATATTGCTCTACCCGAGCTGGTTATGCCTATCTTTACACCACCAATAAAACCGAAAACTGGCGCGTTGTGATCTCGCGAAGTTCGAGTGAACAATTTTAATCAGCCGCGTTATGCAATTGCCTTTCGCAAGTGCCCGTGCCGCCCAGGCACAATCTCGTGCCACCGTTACGAAGCTCAAGGTCAAATTTTCGGCAGCTTGTAATCTGAGCGGGCTGAACAAAGAGAAAGCTCAAAGGAACGAAACCATGCCTCGAGAGCTCCTTAAATCAATGCCACGTAAAGCGGTTCTGTCGGCAGAAAAAGTTCCACGTGGTGGCGTGTCAAAGATGGCTTGAAGCACACAGAATTCTCCAACGTTCCCGCTTTCTACGCTGTTGCTATAAATTAGAAACTCCGCCACAGTAACAAGTAGCAGAAAGAATGTCTAGATGCGTTGCCCAACCATCACGGGCATCCTGAAACCAGAGCTTGGTTCTTGCGTGGCGCAACGAGGGTTCTGTCTAATATCTCGACACACACACACAAAGAAATGGAACCCATTATCATTCAGAGCAGCAAAGAAAACAAAAATACGAATTGTCGGTGTGGTTTTTTTTCGGCAATTGCTGCTCTCCCCTCCCCCAACCGTTCCCAATTTCCCCACTTTCCCCTTCCCTTCGTTACCTTGATTCCTTTCCCGCTCTCTTCCTTTCTGTCTCTCGGTGAGCGTATCAGACTTGGAAATATCGACGCTGTTTGCGGCCGCTGAGCAATCAATCGCAGCTGCCCCTTTCATTTTTGACGACGGTGCGCAGAATGCCGCAGCGGATCGCATTAACGCCGAGTGGCGCGCCTGACGACAACCAGACTCGTGTATAAAGGCTAAAGGGAGTGCACCCCGAGAGAGGGAGCAGCCAGGACTGCGCGTTTCATCGTAATAAACGGCGCCGCAAACGACAAAACTTCATTAATTGGCTGGAGTAATTAAACACCCGCTTGCTTCGGCATTTCTTCTCGGCCTCCCTGCCGTGCGCCGCTGGCGTGCTCCTTTCTTCCTCATTATTTTCCCCTTTATTTTCCCGCCATTCCTTCAGCCCTCTGTGTTGTCACTATGACTACGGCCTCCTTCCCTTCGTCTCCCCTTCGCACGTGCTGACGCCACTTGCGTCCTTAGGTGCTTTTCTTTCGTCAACCCTTTTTCAGCACTTCCCGTTCTGGTTTTCTGATCTGCAATGACATCCCGCACTATTGGAAGAGACACACAATTATTCTTGCAAGGCCATTTTCAGTGAGTGGTATCTATCTGCGATGCGTGCGGGATTGTAAGTCTTAGATGTCAAAGTTGGTATAGCCAAGAGGTCGAGAAAGAGTTTTCAGAGATCATGATCACGTTGTACGGAGACGAGTTTTCAGACTGTTTTCACCATGCTGACCTAGTTGGCATTGCATTGTGTGCATGCAGGGACGATTACTCAAACTTTTTTGAGTTCATGCGGCAAATGTCCTTGATGCATATTTAGAGTTTTCTGTCTCCTGTTTCAATGACGGTGAGAGATATGGGGCGCCGAAACAAATAGAAAACTTACTGTGGCTCCCGTTTGACTATTGGTGACAGCGACGATATGAAATCATAAATCAGAGGACAAACTCACAACCGAGTTTTCGTCTTCGTGACGCCGCGTCTGTTATTTTCCTATTTTTATCTTTGGCCTAATGTACCAAAGCTGAGTTTAATACAAATAAATTGGCGTGTCAAATGTAAGGATGAGCTCTGAGATCAGCTGCAGTCTCAACTCGGCTCCTCAAACAAAAGGAACTCTTACTTTGCTTGGATACACAACAAATAAATTTGTTCGTGTAAAACAAGGCATACAACACATTTTAATTTTTTAAGTAACGCTGAACCTATCGCCAACTCTTTTCTATCTCATTACTTAGGTCTCCGGAAGTGAGCTTTTTAATCACATTATTAGTTTGATAACATTAGGAGCCCCATCTAAAAAAACAAGCAGCGACGATGTTATTAGTCACCGTGACGAGGTGTGAGATTACTTGCCGTTATGATACCCAGTGAGGAGGACGTGTTACATCACAATGATGTCACCGAACTGGAAATGGTGCAACCCATGCAAAAGCGACGTTTCCGGTAAAGGCACCAAACCTTGTAATGCTATCGCGTTGCCAACTTATAATGTATCCTGTGTTTCTTACTTTCTTTTCTGACTCCTGACAACCAAGTTGTTTAGTGAGTTTGTGCCTTGCCGTTTCCTATCTGTGTTCTCACAGGTGCTTAAAGGTACACAGCATAAGTTAATTTTATTTCCTTGCGACAGGCCGCCTTTTAGGCATTGCATAAACAAAAAGCGCTTTGTTAGTGTTGATTACCGGTAAGGGAACACCACAGCAAGCGGCAAAGCAACATTGTGTCAATAATCTTAGTCGTAGGTGTTCAAGCGTTGTCCTCAATAAATGATAGAGTGGGGACCGCGAACATCTTCTGAGAACTGCTTCATAAATCCATGGTGGACAAACGTAATCTATATTTACAGCGGCACGGAAAACAGCGTTCCGAGAGACTTCATACGCAAAATTATTGTCGCATTAGATGGTCTCCAACAAGGCGTAACCAATGCCCACAAAGTCTGCACCACAATTTCTGTAACTGTCCCCTTTGTTTCAAAAGTTGTTCAGCGAGGCCACAGAGTCTATATATTCCGTTTTATATTTTCACCTTTCATGCCATTTTATTTTACATTTTATACTCTGTTTCACACATCATGTGCAATGCTGTGAAAGGTATGGAAGTGTTGCGCAGGAAAAATATAAAGAAAGCGTGTAACTGTGGGGTTGTTTTGGAGCCCCGTGGTCTAAGGCACAAGAAAGCGGCAGCGCGTCGTCAGGAATAGGGGCGCATCTAATCAAGCTCAAGACAAATGTATTGTACAATAAGTCTCGCAATATTTTTCGCTCACCACAAAGAACACACAACTTTCTGTTCGCGAATGAAGGTAGCGAAAATCGCTAGCTTTCACAGCGTTGCATCTGTTGTATGAAACAGAGTTTAGGCATGCATAAAATGCACCTTCGCGCGCATATAAAGGATGAGGGTGAGTACTGTAGGTGGAGTAACGATCTCGTAGCTAAATATTCGAATAGAATCCGTAAATTTTGTAAAGAACTGGCTCGAACCACTAACCTAGAAACAAATTTCTTCTTTCGGGTACTTTTCGTTACTCAAAACACAGTGTCAAAACTGAAAAGTGTTTCATGAGACGAAGTTTTCTTCCCCGAAACATTTGCACCTTTAAAACATCAGTGAAGTTCCCAGCTGTGCTGCCAGTACAAATGGACACTCAAGACGCGCAGCCATTAGAGTTCCTGATCGGTGTGGAGGCAGTATGTTCATCGATCACTGCCATTATATAGAAGAAGCTAAGATGCCTATTTTCATTTCGAGGTCAAAGGAAAAAAATATGCAGGAGAACAACTCTTCCCACAAAATAAACTCAATGTCAGCTGTAGAGCGGGATCGCCACTCGACCTCTTTCGTCGCCACTGAAAGATGATCGTCCGTGAGGAGCACCGTTTAGAACGTCAACTGTGGCAGAGTTATTCCTTCCGAGGAAACGGAACTATCGCCGCACATCAGCGTTCCATGACCCCGAGCACTCGTCCTTTTGAAACGGCAAAAGGCACCAATGTACCTGACAATGCATGCCACCAAATACACCTCTGTCGCTGCTTAGAGGATCATATCAAGCACACGCTACTCAACGAGACCGAAATGCGCACAAAGAAACGAAGATGGGTTCTATTTGTCTTGGGTTCGCTCCGCGCCTTTGTTCGTGTGTGGCGACGCGGAAGCATTGGACACGCAAGGCCAGCATGATAAAGTGTCCCAGACATTCGCGGATCAATCCAGCTGCCACGCTCCTGGAATCACGAAAGTTCCGCTGGCTCAGTGAGTGACTACTACCCTCTCCAAGCTGCTGCTGGCGAACAGCACCATATACGACTGCTGCAGTCTGAGCGATTGGCGCACCATTCCAATTGAAAGTTCTGCATCGACAACATAATTGTTTGTTCTTGTTGTTTCTAAAAGCCCCCACCCTCTTGTGTAACTTGGTTTGTCGCCTTTGAGATATATATTGAAATGGTTACGTGCCCTCCAGCATGAAAAAATTCCAGCTCACTATCATTTAAAGCACTTTTTTTCGTCTCGCTAGAAATTTCTGTTTTTTTTTTGTATTTCTGTCAAGTTGCAGAAAAGAAGCAAATAAGTTCCTACTAGAAAAGCATGTTATTTTCCAGATGTGAAAACATGGGTACGTTCCGGATCAAAAATAATTCAAATCAATTGTTTTATTTCCTTTTCATTACTGGACAAAAAGTTGTGACAACGGCTTGAACGCGGGTCCTGCCCCTTACAAATTGGCATTGATACAGATACGGCTATGGCACAGGTGTTTCTCAGGTCTAAAAAAAAAAGAGAACGTACAGTTATTACCAACATTTTCAGCATTTATTGACGACACAGCAGATACGAAAATAATTATGACTGGCTATGACTAAACAGTTGTCATCGAAGACAAATTATGTGGGGTCGACTAAAACATACTGCACACATCACATCAATAAAGACGGAAAAATAAATTAATCATTTTGTTAGGATTGCAAGAAAAATCAAACGCCTCTTGCTGCAACCAAATTATTAAAGAGGGAAGTGTGTGTGGTAACGATGCCTTGGAGTAGTTTAATATCTCTAGTATTTAAAGAATTTGGTGCTGCAGCATTTCTTAAAAGTTCAAGAAGATAATATTAATGCTGCAAGAAAACGAGAGGCACAACTGTCATGAAATGCTGTGAAAAGCTTTTTTTTTCCCAATGCGGTTTGAAAGTCACGTTCTCGAACTGGCCGCAGTTCGAACTTCTGTATCGATTGTTCCTTGCCCTACAGCATTACTTGGAAAAGTTGAAGGATGGAATAACGATGGCACACAGTAAAGGAAGTCGATACAGGTATATAAAATTGTGCTATTTCGGAACAATAATTTTGCCTCCATTTGCAGTGCTTGAAATTCCCAATTTTATACCGTTCTGTTCAAAGTTGCTTGGTTGCGGCGCTCGGGCCCGCATCGGACAAATGGGTTCCTAGTTATGGGAGACAAAAGGCACAAATTGAAGACATTATTGACTCTTCATTTATTTAGCCATTTCAGGGGTCATCTATCCTGATAGGGCACTATCAAAGGAAGTGGAACATTACAAAAAAAGTGTGTTCAGCGGACAATTCTATCTGTAATGATAAGAAAAAGAATGGAAAACGCATTTCTATTACAGTTAGGAGCAATGTTGTAAAGACCACAAAAAATGGTAGATTTTTACCGTAGTTAAACCCAGTTGACGTGCGCAAGCATTTGTTTAGCCTGATTCGCTCACGATTTCGGTGTGCTGCATCGTCGGCACGTCTGGCGACAATATTAGAGTCAGATTAAGCTCTGAGTGAGGTTAAGCTTATCTTATCTGCTCGCGCCGCGAAAAGAAGTTGATGGAGACGACGACGTGCAATGCACAGCGCGAGAATACGTTACTGGCCTGGCCGGCGTGACCATGTCACGAAGGCAGCAACAATAACAACCGGCGTGACTGGCTGCGGTGAAAGCACAATGCTTCTCGTGCAGTGTCCAGCGAAGCTGATCTGTTCGCGCATGTTGCGGCAATATTTATTTTGTTCATTTATTCAGTGCCATGGTCAAGGCTTCAGCGATGCCCGTCTTACGCAGCTTTGGTCGTGAAGAATAGCTTTCGCCCTAAAAATAGAAAAGTGAAAATTAACAGCAGCATCTCACGGTAGCGATAGCTACATGTGCTAAATGCAGTAAATAATGCCGAATAAAGGAGACACGGAAAATAAAGTATAAAAACAAAGAGCAAATACAAGTAGGTTCCAAGAGTGGAGAGCTGGGCAGTTGGTACATTGGTACAAAAATAAAACTAGCCCAAAGGACGCAGGCAGACTGAAAAGAGCGGGACGACGCTTGTCTATAAACGCTAGTTTTATTCTTGTACGACTAGGAGGTCAGACTACTTTTAAAATTTTAAATTAAGTTTGTAAGAGCTAAAGACGGTGTTTTAAGAGGAAACTACTCTTGCTAGGCGCTGCAGTTTGGGACCAACACCATTATCGAATCATCTATGCGGGATGAAATGCAAGCACGTGCCGTGGTCAAAGGGTTCCTTAAACCCTATGATCACGATGCCCTGCAAGCCCATCGGCGGGCTGGAAGGGTATCTCTCGCTTGCCGTTGGTAGGCCTAACCTGTTTCGCAACAAATTCGCTGCGGACGGTGCTTGGAGCTAGCCAGTCTTTAACATAGGTTGTATAATCCTGTGCATTGTGAATACAATATTGGCTTATCAAAACTAAGGTAGAGGTGGTGTCCACAGCGCCTTCGATGGCGAAACGAAAGAAGCACGCCGCGCGAGCGTCGCGGCTAGACATTGGCTATTTAGCTTAGCTCCACCACATGACATAACGTCACGTGGAAATTGGGTACAAGAGACCGAAGGCCGCCCTTCAGCTTACCTCACGCTCACCTCGCCACGAGCTCTACAGCTGCAACGGTGCCAGCAGGTGCCCAAGTCTGCGCAGCTGACCCGGCTACGCGCACGAAAAGTGATCGAAAGCGCCGTTAAAGGAAGCGCCACTTGAAGGCGGAAATCGCGTCTTTCCGTAAAGGACTGACAGGTGAAATTGGAGTTTTATATACTGCGTGAGTTTCCTAATCTTTTACAGAATATTTTATACAGGGTTGTCAGCGTGTTTCATCTATTTACTAATTCGATATATCCGGTATCCACTGTATATAACTCAACATAGGCACACGGTATTTTCTCTATTAAGATGCGAAAACTCAAGCGCTTGCTGATGAGAAGCCATGTAATACACGCAAGGTAACAGGAAAGAATGAAGTTGCATTGTACCGTCTAGAGAAATAGATTTATCTCAGCTTTTTCTGCAAACCTCGATACTGGCTGGTTTTTTATGCACAATAAACGAAGAATACTACATTCTATGATCTGTATTTAAATCCTACGAATATATGGGGGTTTAAAATCGTATTTTCTTAATTATTAGAGTTTTGTAGAATACAGAACCAATTTGTCTATATTACGCCCAACACTGTTCTCAAACGTGCAGAAGTTCTTTTTTTCTTTCAGTACTTCCATAAAGAAGAAAGAAAATTGGGCCACCCAAGTAGTTCATGCTTTCATTATTTTATCATGGAGATAGAAGATAATATTGTGAAATTCTCAACTCAGCAAGAAAACAAGAAAGCCGCTGTTAACTAGAAAATACTAACTTCTTTCTCTTCCTGCAAAAAAACAAACAAAAAACTGCGTAGGCGCTTTGTACCTATTCCGAAGAATCGTAATTGTTTACAGAGGGTTCATATCCCCCCGCGTAGAATAAGAACGTATTAAATCTTCATTCTCGCAGGCTAACATAAGGATGAATGAAACAATCTCAACTGGAAGCTTAAAACAGGAGATCACAGGAAGAAACTGAGCCTATTCGTTAGAAATACGGATAGAAAATTTGGAGCGGCTAAGATGGTCATTTTGATAAATGCTCGACTCCTAATATATTCGAGCAAGTATTTTGTATTGCGGTAGAACATGTTCGGGGGCAAGTTGGTGCATAGCTTCAGTAGACGAACAGCACAATATATGGCACACAGACAAAGTATGACACGACACAGGTGCTTTTCTCGGGTTATTCGTTGTCTGCGTGCTGTTTATTGTGCGCTTCATCTGCCCAAGTACTTTGTGTCTCATTTCTATTCCTCCGACATTTTAAAGGAAAAGAAAGGTAACACTGCAATGTGCGGAAATAGCGTCGCTTGTCGGACAAAATGTTGGATGTGTTCACAACACTGAAAAAAAACGCCCTTCAGCAAAAAATGATTTCAACAGAAAGAAGTTCACTGTTTAAGCTACACTTTTAAAATAGGCCTAGACGGAACAAAGTTACTCCTGACTTTTGGGAAAATGATCACTTAGAGTGGCAGGGCTTGATGCTGTATTGCTACAAAAATTGTAAAGGGTGGCACCACCGAAACATGTGTCCGAACGCCTAACCGATTTTTCGGTTTTTGTTCAGCTTGTTGTGCCGCAGAAATTGGTTGTTCTATGCGATTTCCAGGCTCTACCAAAAGTAGAAGGCCCTAAAAAAGCAAAAAGCGCGCATTAAATGAAGGACGTTGTGTGGAAGCTTTCTTTTCTGGTTATCTTGAGTATTCATTCGTGCAATTTGGAAGAAAATATGCGAACATATGAGTGGAAACACTGGTTACCAGTTTTAATTGGTACAATGCATAAAAGCAGAAACTATGTATATGACCAGTGTACCTTTAAAACTATTGATAAATATAAGCTGCAACAATATTATACAGAGTTTTGCCTTTGAGCAGTTCAGGGAAGGAGCCAAAACTGATATGAAAAGTAGCCAAATGTAGCTAATATGTTTATATTTCGGCGCCAAGTGGCTGCCCCACCTACAGCCACAGTGGAGACACTTGCGTGTTTTGTATCATGTTCATTACCATGGCCAAATTGAGGTAAAACTTTTCTTTACGTTTCTGTGTGAGAAAAATTTTGTTTTTAATTTATACAACCAATAGTCTAAAATATCCAAAATATCGCTGATCTAGATCATTTGTAGCCGCAGCACAAAGGAAAGTAGCCAATTTGGCGCCAAACCTCCAACAAAAGTTCCAGAAATCAGGCTTTAGAATAGTTCCATCCTTTATAGCCAAACATAAGTTTAGCATCAAATATGAGCGGGGTATTAGACAAGCAGATTAGGTTATAGGCGATATTGACCGAGGTGTTCGTATAAATGCACTTTTTCAAAAGCTTGTTGCAGAAAGCATGCGGAGTAGTGCACGAAAAGATCTGGTCGCCTAGGTACTGTATCTAGCTAATTGCATTTCGCGCATCCCACGAGCTTCATGGTTGCCACGCAAGTCCTCAGCGGTAATTCTTCGCAGATGGTAGCTATTCATCGTTGCTTGTTTACCCTTTCCTGCTCTCCACTCATACCGTCGACAAAACTGCGCACGCCCAAGCTCTTCACATCATTCAATTTGCTGGTTTTCCGTTCCATGGGAAGCGCACATGGACGCAGTGCCGTGGCCGCGTCCAGAGCGATAATAGCCCGCATGTGTAGACCATCCCACAAAAACCACCGTTTTGACGTTCTGGGAATGCCGTTATTCTTAGGCTGCCGCGCGCAGATGGCGACTATTTTTTTTCCTCTGTAGTTTTCAGCCCTGCTCTGCAGTTTCATGTCTGGCGTTTCCACTGCTGGGGGAACCATGTTTCTCTGACTCCCTCCACGGAATACCTAAAAGAGCCATAGACAGCTATCAAATCACAAAGGCTTTGCAATCAGAGAAGGTTCTGTTGCTTCCGAGCGGGTGCCTCGTCCTTAATTAACATGCTTGTCCGTAAAAATACTGTCGCCTTTCTGTTATATATGTGACGGTTATATACATATGTACACACAGGTACACAGTATATATACACACAGGTCCGCTTGTAAAGAGAAAGACACCTAAAGGGGCGCAGTATTTAGTAATTTGATCTCCTGGATGTACTCCAAAGGCCTTCAAGAGCAAGACAGAGCCGTTTCTTCTTCCTTCTCTGCTTTTTCTGCAGTGACAAAGCAATCTTTTCTCAAGGAAAGCCTCATAGTAGGTATTCTGCCTCTGTGCTCGCTGGCTGAAGTCAGGTGGTGGCTGCTCTCTGAAAACATCACAGGCGCTTAACGCGTCATAACGTGCGCGTTATGCGCCACGTATGGTTATCTTGGTTCCCTTAGACGTTAAAGACGCTCTTCTGCATTCGGTTAAAGCGTTTATTTTCTATTTTAAAAAAGTTGAAGCGTTCCTCTACACGGAAGGAGAGGAGGAATCAAACAGTAACGTCGGAAGTGGAGAGCATGCAGCATGAATCTCCCGCTAAATCTTCTTAAAAACTTTCGAAAAATAAAACCAAAAACCTCCAATAGAGCGCATTCAAATTTTCTTAGAGAACCGGTACTTACGCTGATGTTACGTTTGTGTGCGTAGCCACCTTTGTCCGAGAGGACGCTTACAAATGCTCGTCCTGTTGTCCGTTAAGGCAAGGCGGATCGCTTCAGCACTGCGTGCACTTCGCATTTTGTAACGTCCCCTGTTGTAAGATATTCTCTTCCTGGACAGAAAACGCAGGCTGGGCAACGTTCAGCCGGGCATCTACAGCACAAACAGCTCATCTGGAGCGCAATCTCGGAAAGCCACGCTCACCAGCCTGCAACAGAACCGAGCGTCGAGCGGCTCGCGGATAATTGGAAAGGAAAAAAAAAACGCCGCTACCGCCGCACCGCTCTGCGGCAGAACCGCAGAACAGACACCGGGGCTACGGCGCAGGGGCGGAACAAAGCTGGGCCCGAACGTAGGAGACCTTGGAGCGGTCGGAACAACGCCGGCTCGTCGTCGGTGGAGCAAGTTTTTATCTTTGTCTTTTCTATTTCCGTTCCTCGGAAGGCCGCGGATGGTGTGGGAGGAAGGAGAACGAGCAGTAGGGGCGGGCAGTGGGCAGGGCGCACAATTCATTCCGTGGACCGTAATTAGATGTCCCACGAGCCGGAAACAATGTCCTTTTTCCGCGGCCGTTCGGGCCTTTAGACGCAATCGCGCTGCAACCGGGACTCCGCAGTCGCGGGGCTGGGGCGGTGTAGCGCCGGTCTGGGCTCTTTCTGCTGCCCATCTACTTTGGCTTAGCGCAATCGGTAGGCTGGGGAAAGAGGAAGCAGTGGAAAGAACAAAGGGACGAAGCCAAAATGAGGTTGAAATGGCCACCGAGAACAGGAGATGAGTTAGATTCCTTGGACAAGGTTTATTTGGAGCGCTGTATTCGATTATTTTTGTGCATTTTTCTTACCGTCGGCATTGTTCACTAGTGTTTTTTGTCCCACCTTTGCAAGGACGAATAGGAAGACATACAGCGCTCAGGAAAAGAAAAACGCTTTATTCGAATGATGAGTCGTTTTTTTTTTTTGTAGAAAGCGGTCACTCGCTTGTGAATGCAAAACATTGTCATCTTTATGGTTCGCCAAGGACTACCCTGCATATTCCCAAAAAAAGAAGAAAAAAGTTAGAATTTTAACAAAGTTAATCCGAGTATGATGCGCGAAAGCTTTTGCGCACAGATGAAAGTTGATGAAGAGGACCACGTGCAATGCACAGCACAAGAGTGCGTTTCAGTTTAACAAGATGCGTGATCCGCTGCTGCGATACCAAGTACTCTCGTGCAGTGGCCAGCGAAACTGATCTGTGCGCGCCGCCACGAGTTCGAAACCGAGTCGCGTCAATATTAGTTCACTTCTGCAGGTTGACCAAGGCCAACATCGAGGTCATGCAATCCACAAGAATCTTGGTTGGGTTTTATCGTGTTATTTATCGATTTTAAAATAGCTGAGAATCTGGGCCCGTCTCCAGTATGCTTCACAATTCACAGTGATTATTGATTGAATCAACTTTGATTTTTTTACTTGACGATAAAATATGTTTCATGTCTGCTACGATTTTAGTTGTCAGTTTATATTATTTTGACACGAAGCAAGAACTTCCGCTCCCAAGTATGTCAAGACTGTAATGCGAACGCTGTTCATATGTACACTGTTTCAAGATTTTCTTTTAGCGCTTTTTGTTGAGGACGTGTAAGTGGAGCGTCACATGACTAAAAGGAGAGTAATTGTGTTTTTGTGTGTCTGTTCGGAAATTCACATAGATTGCGAAACATGTTTGCGTGCACAAGAACATATAGTAGGTAATCGTTTTTCTTGAAGGAAATAGCTCAGTGCGCTCAGAAGAATGTCTTGAACAATCTCGTTTAATTCTTCTTATTTAAGAACCACTGCAACTAATTTCATGTTATGTGTTCGGAATTATTGTTTCCTCTGCCCTGTCTTTGACTGTAAAGAAAGGGAGCACTGTGCTTCTTCTTCACATGTCCCCTGACGAAGGCCAAGGCTCCTGAACTATTCTCCCAACATTCCTCTGGGAAGAAAGCCATCAAGGCTCTACTCGAATATTTCGAATCCGCAGGCTTAAGCGTTATATTGCAGGCTTTCGGAGGGTGTCCATTGCTGGCACAGAACAAAGGGTGGTGCACGGAGTATGATAGGCAGGAGTGCTGACCATGGCATGGCGCAGTGCGAATTCGTCGGCGCAATTTTGATGGATGAAGGCCCAGCGTGAGTCGGGCACTCAGCTTTGAGCTGAAGTCTGTCCATCCGCTGCGCTTTGCTCGCTGACATGCCTTTTACCCGCTTTCCCCATTTCGCTAACCTCTTTACAGAAACAACCTCATTAACGCGGCATCGGTCGACAGCGCCGAAAAACGAATTTCTGTGACGACTGTAGCTGCCTGTTTCCCTTAGGTCTCAGACCACCCTTTCCAATAAAAATGAATGAATGAATGAATGAATGAATGAATGAATGAATGAATGAATGAATGAATGAATGAATGAATGAATGAATGAATGAATGAATGAATGAATGAATGAATGAATGAATGAATGAATGAATGAATGAATGGCGTATTAGGCGCAGGTGATGCGTCTGTGGAGCGCCGCAAGGAGACGACCACTGCAATGCGTGTCATAGCGCATGCGCGTGTTTCTAGAAAAAGGGGCCAAAACAACCGGCACCAAGGACACTTGAACAGCTGAAGAAGCAGCGCCGCAGGTGCGTTCTACCAGCGCCAATGCCAAATAGAAGCTCCACTTATAAGATGCCCCGACCAGCTTTCTCCGACGCAACTAAATCGATCTCCTCTTGTCAGCGGTGTTGGCCTTCGTTTCTAACTTATCCTTTCAGATGTGTCACCCAACCTGTCATTACCTTGTTAACCTCCTTGCCATTCATCTCTTCTACGAATCACTTCATCTTAAAGAGCTCTAGGCTAATTTTAATCACGCCATGCTGTTTAAATTGCTGTTAAATATTAGGACAATGGTATTTCTTCTTTCGTCTACATCGAAGTGCAGAACCTGCGACTGCAGCCAAATCGCCAAGAGATTTATGTCCACTAGTAACAGCAATCGTTCAGTTTAGGCTGTCGACACTGCGTCACATTCGAGCTTTTGTCTTGCACAAATTGCGTCGCTATAACGAGTTATCCTGGCTACATATTGATATATGATCAACAAGTGGGCGCCTGAGCCACTGAACGCCTTAAGTAACATGTATTGCCTGCCTGCCTCAAAGTAAACAAATCCTCAAAAGCGGTCACAATGGCACAGTAAGCACTTCAATAGATTTCGGTTAGTGACCAACGTGCTAACGGTTAATTGATAGCATACTATATGAGAGGTGTTGAACAGAAAAGCGTGCGCACTTCACCAATTTTCAGGGAGATGTGATTGACCACTCAAAATACTGAAGCGATTCCTACAACATTCTTTCCTGATCATATGCCAAAGTTTTCACGAAGGTCTTTCCGTCTGAAGCGTTTAGTACTGTCAGAAATTCATACGTGGATTCCTTTAGGCCTGTAGGCACTGCCCTTTGATTGTTTATGATTTACTCTCAGCAAAGATAGCAAAGCAGAGCTGCCACCTTGTGGCCAGAGGCCTCCTAAAATACCCGCCTAACCCTCTTCTTCAGTATTCTCGGAACTTGATCGATATGTAATGACGCATGTTGTGTACCCTATGAAAAATGTGGAAGAAAATGATCACACTGTACTTTAAACAGCCACATAACGAATTAATTGCTGCCATTTTATTTGTCCTCCGTCGCAATATCCAGTAATAGAAGTACAACAAGATGACCAAGAACTTCAGATAGCGTCATGAATAATAATAAATTGCACATATAATAGTACAAATCACAACGAAAACGAGATAAAAAGATACAAATTACGTATTACTTTCAAACACAGCGTTACGCAAATAATGACACGAGACTCGAGATCTTATTTTAATCCACCACGGTCGTGCGACTGGCAGCGCGAGGGGGCAGCAAAGGAAACGCTCTCGGAGAACAATGCAATGATCCCGAGAGCTGCAAATTAGTGAACCAACGGCATCTGACAGCACAACGTGACGGAAGGAAGCCGCTAACGGCCTGTACTATTGTTGGCCCTAATAGGGTGCGGTCTCTCGGAAGTGAGGCGGATAATTGCGTGGTCGTTAAGGCAATCGCAGGCACTGCGCACTTCTCCATGGCTTCCGAATGCAAGGCGATGCTATGCTGTCCTCCTCTTTCTCTTCTCACGCCATCTTTAATTCCCCTCGTTCAAAGAAAGCACGCCCGAGCCGGCGTTGTGTACACACAAAGGAGAACGCCACTGAACTCCGGCCGTTAGGCGGGTCGGTCGTTTAGCAGAAAGCATTCCCAGCCACTCAAGTTAACTTTCTTATATCGGTATAACCGTTTTTACAGCATCTCTCTAACTGAGCGGCTTTCCAGATGTTTTGGCCAGTCTTTCTTGTTAACAAAGAGGACGCAGAATAGAGAAGACAGTAGACGTGATGGCGAAATAATAAGGGCAAAAAGAAAGTTGCACTCTTGAGACTCAGCGAGCAGAAGCGCCTGTTGGTGGCAGCTAGCGCTAACTCCTAAATCGTTCGCCGAACGCTTTCTTCTTTCGTGCGTGCAACTGACTCGACATCGCTCAAGCTGGAGATGACGCACACTCTTCGGCCGAGGCGAGTTCCGGCTAAATCATCCTGAAAACTTCCGCCATTCCCCCTCCGCCTTTTTCAATTTCCTTTCGCCCTCCCCCGTAGTTTCCTAATGCGACGGCAGAACGAAAAAGCCCAGAGCTCCGCCGCCGGGTCCCATTAGCGGAGCGCATAGTCGCTGGCATGCTCCACGGCGTCTCAGAAACGAGCAGGCCCGTAGAGAGCACTGCGTTTGATCTGCATCTTGGCAATATAGCGATGGCTTGATGGCCTAAGATCCCAGTGGGTTTGCACGCAGCGTTTGGCAACAACTGTGGCTCCTCGCCAGTCGTTGACGATGTTCATGATGAGCTGCTTGAGACCACATCTTAATTTAGCGAGGAGTTGCAGAACGCGCAATACTTTCTGACCCCCGTTTGGTACTGAATGAAATACCAGGCCGGTATCAACAGGTCAAGAGCCATAAATAACGCGAATAATTATCTATGGTGCTGAGAAACAGCACGGACATGAAGAACGTAGGGAGCAATAAAGTCTCGTTATCCTCGATCTAACTTCTAACGCGACAACGTTGAAGACCCGGTTCAACAGAAAATACGGCGCCAACGTTATCGGTGCTCGCGTTGTGAGCGAAAAATTGCGAGCATGGCTCTGGCAGGTGGTCCCCAGAAAGCAAACCAAGAGGCATGTGGGCCACGGACGTTACGTCCCCTTGCGGGGGCGTCATCAAAACCTGCCCACCTAATACTGAGCAGACTTCCCACTGTGAAAGGAGGCAGTTAAATTCATGATTGCTTGTTTGGGAAAAGCAGCCTGGGCCGCACAATGCTCACCGCTCGGAGCACATGCCATCGAACGACAGTGGCGCATCGCTTAAACGCTGGGCTCCTACGCCAGGAGGGCACTTATGACTACCAGGGAATTTTGAATTTAATGTAGAGAATGTCCTTCTACATATATGGGAAGTATATCATTACGCTATCGCATCATATCCTTAAGCTTAAATGTCTCCGTGTGCTGTGCGATGTCAGTGCACGTAAAAGAACCCCAGGTGGTCGAAATTTCCGGAGCTCTTCACTACGGCGTTTCTCACAGCCTAAGTCGCTTTGGGACGTTAAACCCCCATAAACCATAAACCAAACCTTAAATGTCTCCTCCATAATTTTATTTACTTTCGTATCTTGTTTATCAAACTGTGTGGGTTAACGCGGATTCATTCGGGGCGCGATCTTTATATGGAAGCTTGAACTATGGTCCCTCGCGGATACGAGCAGGACGAGACGAGATGAGAAAATTAACAAACGATTACTATAGCCAGTAATGTGAAATTCGAGCGGAGCTCTTCACGGCTGGCAGGTGGTTAGTTACGCCGCCAGCCATCCCCCCCCTCCCCCCCCCCCCCCCCCGGCATCTTTCGTGGCAGCGAACTTCCAGGTGGCGTTTCGCTCTGTTACTTGCCAACCGAAGATGCAGTCTACGCCGACGACTCCGACCACTACGATGGGGAAGCTAGAAACGGGCGCCTAAGAGCAGCGCTCTAAAACAATGTGCTGACTACAAATAAAGTACAATCTGAACTTAATGCGATTATAGAAGGCAGGAGTAATTAAGTCGCAAGAATTCACATTTCATGTCACCGCGAATGAATCACAGCTCTATTTCGGAAAGCGCTGTCAGTGGCTAGTGAGCACTTTTCCTATTCACTTGGCAACACAGCACAATATAATAACACCGCGCAAGTCCTTTTGCTAAAATTGGCGTGCACATTTTCTAATAAAATAAAAGATCGAAATCCCCAAATATACACCGTAAGCCGGAGTGGACGCAGAATTTTTTTGACAACATAAACACAATGCGACGGGAAAATTTCTTGACAAAGCTCAAGATCCGATATCATTCTAACTGGTTTGAACGCCTGCTGCACACACCTTGCATGGTTGCTCTGCACACTCTCACATCCCGTCAAAAACAGGTGTGCCCTCACATCGTGCAAAAAAAAGGTGAAAGTTCACAGACACACGTCCCGGAACAAAAAAGTAAGTATACGTGAGGTCCGCAATGTACGTACACCGTGCCGGAGCGCACAGCACAGCACACGGATCAGTGACGAACACCTCTTCTGCAGCAGCGGTTATTGTGCCCGGCAGCGCTTTCGGCCGCCATTCGAGCTCATGCATAAAACCTAATCCACGGCCTGGATTCCCATCTGTGAGTTATCTCTACGTTTACATGTGTATGTATATAGCTCGACCTTACCAGCGTTTTATAGAGTGCTTGATCTATTTCAGGAGTCTGTCACAAGCTACAAAACTGCAAAAAATGCCTCTTTTTTCTCTGTCGTTGTGGCGTTCAACTTGCTCCGCAATAACCTGTTTCCAAAAATTCCTGGCTCTGCTGCAACGGTGTCTGGTTGCTCTGAGTGCAGTCACCGTCAGTTTTTGTTTTGTTTTCTGAAGCATTTTTAGGGCAGCTAAATTACAAAACCACGAGTTCAGCATGCTTATTAGGCTGTACGAATAGTAAAAACAGAGCTATAAAACTTTTTTGCCCAAAATCAGTTAAAAGAAGTGAGAGTAGCACATTTCACAGCTCCTGTTCTTGAAACTATTTCGAAAGCACGCCCTGAAAGCGGGAATTTAGGGACAGGGATGGGACGTGTTACTTGAAATACACAAGCACACAGTGCATGTTCCTGAGTAGCGCTATTTTACACTACCTGTTGAAAAGCTCGACTTGAGTCCCAGCTCCTGCTACTGGGCACTTCGGGAAGGTTAAGTGACAATGGTTTCGCTAGTGATCTGAGCAGCTAGCTAATGGTGGCGTGCATTTGTTTTCAGCAAATTTTAGTATTTCAGATAAGCTCGGTGGATGACGTGACAGTCTGCTGACCTTTGAATTTCCGCCCACTCAGAGTGCCTGTTTAAATAGGTCATGTTCTGTGGGAACTTCCGCAACTTGCATAATAAAACCGCTTTGGTTGTTAAGAGGCTCACATCAAGGCTCACATTAGAGGCTCACATCGACAGCATTCTTAGGGGCAGCCCGTGACAGCGTAAGTTTTAGGTTAGATCGAACTACGACACTAGCAACCTTTGGGTTGCAGAAAGTCTGATATACAACATTTGTAAAGTACAGAAGACTGGGCCTTGACCTTTTCTTAAAGTCACCATGGTTCGTGTCTTGCTTTTCATCCAACTGCGCATGTTGCCAGCGCCAGAGTACAGCTTTCACGAACCGCGAAGTCTACAAAATATATTTGGAAACACAGGCAATAGAAAGAAGTCAGGAATTTTTAGTATTGTGTTGAATATAAAATAAACAGAATGCTCGACGACACGCGTGTAAAGGACTGCAAAACCAATAATGTTCGCATCGCGAGACATATGCCCGAATATTTTCAGGTTTGCCGAAGGGATATCCAGAAGGTTGAAAAACAAAACGGTACATAGGGTGCACAACTGCTGATCGCGTGATTTAAATTGTAGTGAGGGAAACCAGAAACATATTGGGAGAAAGGCAGTACCAAGGGGTGAGGAATGCAAGTCGCAATATATGTTTAACAAGAAAAAAACCTTGTGCGATGGCAGGAATGAGCCTGTCAAGCATGGAAGGGGTCAAATTCCAGTGGGATGAAGAAAAAGAAAAAAATCAATCTAAAAATGGCAGCGCAGGTTTTCTTCCGCAAATCAGATTGTGTGATTGAAGAAGCAGCATTTTGAAAGGATTGATATAGGCAGGTATGGAACAACAGCGGAGAAGTTTATTCGAGAATGGCAGGGAATATAAATTGCGGAGTACACGCGCTGAACGCAGAAGCAAACATGCTTATCTCGAAGCATCGGTTGTAAATATATTTAAAGGAGACCGAAAAAAAGCGCAAAGAAGCAAATAACAACTAGTTACAGAAAGAAGGAGGAAGTAAATTTTATGGTGAATAAACAAAATAAATCAAAGAACTGGCAAACGTTTCTCGAACATGCTAATTATTTTATCAGTTCTATCACTAGTACTGAGCGATTATTAAGATATAAAGTTTTTGGCGTGGTAAAAAGGATAAGGAATCGATAAGTCGATTTTTATTCGTCTCGTTTTTTTTTCATCTACTGCTTTATTTCTGTTCGCAATCAATGCCTGTTATCTTATAAACCATTGTTGAACAATAGAGTTGGCATAGTTTTTTATCTAGAAACTTGGAAATAAATTATACTAATGAGATTGCGTTTAAACCTCATCGTAGAAAACACCTGGCGCCCTCCCCCATCTTCTGTAATAACATGCTTTGATTGGTCGACCGGGTTTTTGATGTAATGTGACCACGTGACATAGCCGTCTTGGCAAGTGCGTTGGCAAGTGTGCAAGCAATTGGCGGGTGCGCCTGGTTGCATATTGCATTGTATAGACAGCGCCGCACATCCGGTTGGAATGACGCCAACGTCAACGCGGCGTGTGTCTACCGTAGTAGGAAATCTCCGCAAGGGGAGAGGGCGACCACGGAAGTGCAGGCATGCCAATGAATACGCAGTATTGGCGAGTGCACAAGTTCAGATAATGCAGTGAGCAGCAATCACAAAAAAGGAGTCCGAGCATACCTTTTATTGTTATCACATACTTCAACACATAATGTAATTGTCTCCTAACTTTTTCACGATTTTTTCGTCCTGACTGTCCGAAACAGCTGCATTCAAATTGGATACCTGATCGGTGGCAATTGCAAACAAATGGAATGAGTTCGCATGATAGAATGGAGAAAAAGAAGAGAAGCAGAAGAGCAAAGGAAGAAGAAGCAGGATAGAGACAGCATACACGCCATATGCAGCAAAGTACATAACCAAGGCACATATGCACCCCTACCTAGAATAAATAGAGAAATCGGGGCTGGTCAAAAAACAGTATTTAACCTCCTGGCGCAACAATTCGAATAGGTTTCTGGAGACATGTGGATAGCATCTAAATATACCATGGAGTTGTGTTCAACTATTTGTCACCGACGACAAGAAAAATGAATGTATGAATAAAATTCAGGGAAACCAAATGACGAAATTTTATCATTCAGATGAGGCACATGAAGATGAATAAAAAAGCCACTGGACTCTGAATTTTGATAGCCAGGTGGCATACCTCTATGTCCACCGAAGAGTACTTAAGAGTAAGTTCGAGGTGATCGAAGATTGAGTCGAAAATTCAGTTTTCTCAACTGTTCTGTAGCTTCTAATCATGTACAAGCGCAAAAAACAAGGACAAAGAAGGACTGCACAACACGAACGCTTACTTCCAACAGAAGATTGTTTGACAAACAATCAAATTAAATACACCTTGCTGCATGACGTCAAACTGACACCAATGGCGACATCAAGTGGCCGCAAAGACATTGTTTACTTTTTAGTCATTGAGACAGATGGTGCACTGACGCAGGATGGACCCGCTTTACAAATCAAATCTGCCTCTATTATCTCTCTAACATCCTGACACTAATGCTTAGCCACTATCTTGCATGCGCTAAACGAAGGTTTCCATGGTTTCTTATTCTTTTCAGCGCAGTCATGACAATGTTCAGAAAGATTACTATCTCTATAATTGTCTACCTTCCTCCTGTGCTCCAGCAATCTTCCATTCAGACATCGGCCAGTTTGACCGATGTACCTAGAGCTACACTATAGAGGATTTTCATATAATACCTCAGAAGCAAATGCTACAAAAGTATCTCGCTGCTTGATACCACATGGTTTTTTTTTTGGCTTTTGGAAAGGATTGGTCATTTTTACTAGTTTTTCCAGCTTCTCGGGCACCGAGAGAACTTCTCTGACGTCACTACGTTTTGCAATCTTCTTAAAGCCATGCGAGGTGTTGTGCAAGTAAGGAATTACTACTATCCTATTTTCATTTGCTTCGTTCTGGTTCTTGTCCTTTTTTTGACGTTTTAGACATACCTTCAGATGAAGAAACAATGAGGCTGATCAAATATCCGGCTGACTGGAGACGCGTCATTTACTTTTGGAAACTATGGCTCAGTGAATGGCAACACGAATTTTTCAGTGCATTATTTAGACATTGCTTAGCGATTGCTCTCTTAACAAGCTTGCAATGAGATGAATGAAACGGTAAGAGAGGTTTATTAGCCCTTGGATGGTACTCTCAACACATAGATTTCTCAGTGAGAATTAGCTTCAAATCTAAAAACTGTAAAACGCCACCTGTTGGAATTTCATGCGTCAGTTCTGAAGCATTAAACACTCACCAAAAAAAAGGTTAAAAGCTGGTTTACAGTGGCCGGGAAATCTTTGCACCCTTGCAATGAAACTAAAAAAATCATCAACGTATCTAAAAACAGTCACATTGTTAAAAACCTTCAGGCGGTCAGAAACGACTCTGTCAAAATTGGCTAAACTATGTCACTAAGAACAGCGGCAATACAAGAACCTATACTAACCCCTTGCTTTCAAGAGAAAACTTGGTCATTCCATTCAATGTAAGTTGAAATGAGATTAAATGGAAGCAAATCCGGAAAACTTGCTACGGACAAACCTGCTGCATTCTGAATACCTGTTGACCCACAACAATCAATGTACTCTTCCACTCCTCTGGGGAGATTTTTTCTTGTGGCAAGGAGTAGTATAAATGCTTTATGTCAAAAGAGTAGGCTTGAAGACCTTTGTTATGATTGTTCTCCAAGAACTCCAATACTCTTTTTGAACTTCGGATCTGAAAGGGATCGTCAATCGCTAAATGATTTTGTTTTCTTTGCAGGAAGAGTGCGACTGATTTTGGTCACGTGTCATTTTCCGATACAATCACCCTTAGGAGACACTCCATTTAGTGGGGTTAAACAGTGAACATCACCTGCAAAAATGCAGCAATATTTTGTCCATGTTTTTTGCCAATCTTTCAAGATTCAGTTAGCTGCACAGAGCTTTGCCAGCCGACAGAAGTTTTTTCGCAGATACCACTTGTGCCTTATACAGGACATATAGTACCGCTTCCATGGCCTTTCTTTCCAAACTTATCTCTTGTTTGCACCGCAAACCCGCCTTCTTTATCTGAAGGAAGAACGGACATAACTTTTCTCAAAGTTGACGCTAAACGACTTAGCGAAACACGTAAAATTAAAACTCCAGCGCGATTTAGCACGTCAACCCTCTCTGAAGCTCACCTTGCGGCTTCACTGGTATCAGCAAATCGCGACGCTCGTCGTACAAGGGACAACTGTTCCGGGGCACTCAACTTTGGCTCAACGACTGAGGATGCGATCCATGTTGTCCGGTAGATGAACTTTGCCAAAGGCCTTGACCTCGCACCTCGTCGTGGTTGGCCGTTTGGACTGGGCTGCTCGAAGTGTCCTCAGCTCTTGCTGCCACAAGCACTCGGTGACCCGGTCCACAGACATGAAGGCGGAGTGCTGTTCTGAAGACGCGAGTAGAGTATACCTCTGTACAGGGGCGCTTGACGCCACCACTCTGATCTCAGAATCTTGCACACCCTCGAAGCATGACCATTTGATGGGATAAATTCACCAAAACCAAATTTTCTGCCATCTGGCAGAAGCTTGTTCCGGATGCAAAAGGACAAAGCACGCCCACAGCATTCGGCGTTCACAATCATAGAAGCGATGAAGCAAGATTGTAGAGACGAATACGAAGAAATAGGGCCTGATGTGCGAGAAATGAAGCTCAAGAGCACAGACCTTTGGGCGAGTTGGTGCATTGCAATCATGCACGGGAGCAAAAAAAAAAAACAAGGACCAATAACCACTGAACAACACGAGCGCTTACTTCCAATTTATTACAAGGCTACAGGAATTTTCCGGCCACTGTCAACTAGTTTTTAGCCTTTTTTGGTGAATGTTTTAATCATTTAGAACTGAGGCACGAAATTCAAAGAGATCGTGTTTCACAGTTTTTAGATTTGAAGCTAATTCTTATTTAGAAATCTACGTGCTAGAAGTACCATCCAATTGCTAACAAACCTTTTATACCCTTTCATTCATCTCATTGTAAGATTGTTAAGAGAGAAATCGCTAAGCAATGTCTAAATAATGGACTGAAAAAGTCGTGCTGCCGTTCACTGAGCTATAGTTTCCAAAAGCAAGTGACGCGTCTACAGTAATCTGGATATTTGATCAACCTATTTGTATCTGCACCCGAAGGTATGTTGAAAACGTCATAGAAACACGACAAGAACCAGATCGAAGCAAATGGAAATAGGAGAGTAGTAATTCCTTACCTGCGCAACATCTCGCATCGCCTAAAGAAGATTGCAAAACGCAGTGACGTCAGAGTAGTGCTCTCGGCGCCCGAGAAGCTGGAAAAACAGGTACAAATGACCAACCCTTTCCAAAAGCTAAAAGACCCATGCGGTATCAAGCACAGAGATCCTTTTGTAGCCTGTGCTTCTGGAGTAGTATATCAATTTCCTCTATCGGTGGGGCCCTAGGTACATCCGTTAAACTGGCCGGTGTCTGAATGAAAGGTTGCTGGAGCACAGGAGGAAGGTAGGCAATTATAAAGATGGTAATCTTTCTGAGCATTGTCATGACTGCGCTGAAAAGAATAAAAAAACATGTAAACCTTCCCTCAGCGCATGCGAGATAGTGGCCAAGCATAAGTGTCAGGATGTTAGAGAGATTATAGAGGCTGATAAGATTAGAAAAGCTGGTCCATCCTGCGTCAGTGCACCATTTGTCTCTCTGACTAAAAAGGAAACAATGTTTTGTGTGCGGACACTTGATGTCGGCAGCGCTGTCAGTTTGACGTCATGCAGCAAGGTGTATTTAATGTGATTGTTTGTCAATAAATCTTCAGTTGGAAGTAAGCGCTCGTGTTGTCCAGTCTGTATTTGTTCTTTTTTTGTGCTTGTACATGATTGCAATGCATCAACTCGCTAAACGTCTGTGCTCTGTAGCTTCTGTCTGCTCTAGGCTCAGGTGGCCAGCTCATCTTGATCTTTGCTCGCGCACATTTTAATGTGTCAGTGCATTTAACGCCGACATTTTCACCGCACTCGTCTGCAAAATTTTGTCGGTCCGATTTTTGTCCTGCTTTCGAGAACACTGAAAAATACTGTAAAAAAAATAAGCAGATAAAAAGCAAGTTTTTTCAATGAGACTTGGACCCACACCTCTAGGTTGTAAGGCTGACACCTTAACCAAATGGCCACAGCCGCAAGTCTTCAGTCGATGCTTCTAAACGGTATTCCTGTTAACCAAATAAGGAAATGATGACACATGTTTTGAAAGTCGTCGCTAGTCACATTTCAAAAAGACAAAAGGGCTGTTGCAGAAACGAGACAAGGCAATATGACGGGGCAGAAGGTCACTACATAAAAATAAAATACGCGAAAGAAGGAAATGACAAAGGAGCGAATTTAAAAGCAAGGGCGCTTACACAATTACACGAAAACATTTATCGGCAATCAATGCAGTGGGGCGGAAGGGGGGGGGGGGTGTTAGGCTGAAAACCCCCCCCTAAATGGCACGAGGTACGAACCGAGAACTGGGTGAGACCGAACGCCAAAAGAAAGGGGAAGCTCGTGGCCGCCCTCTACAAGGTGCTTTTATTCGGAGCTTAGCCAACACGTCTCCGAAAGCGACGTATGCGCGATAGTGTGCGCGATACATTGAAGGAACAGACGAAATTGCTAAACCGGCTATTAACTATAGAAAAGTAGGTTTCACCGAGATGCAAAATAAAGGTGCGGAAAGCACGAGAGATGGAGCCGAAGCCGCGCACCTAATTTGCTGTGAAACGTACTTTTTTTCGCGTTACGTGACGGTTTAAACATTTCTTGTATTCCCGCTAAGTATCACATATACTGGTTATCCTATCAAGTAGACTTTACTTGCTTGCGGCAGTTCGCGCCGAGATCGCACAAAAAGAGGAAAAATAAAATGAAATTAACGATAAAGCAATGCTATGACAATAAAAAATGCAGAAACAAAACAAAATATAACTAGGTATTCTGTGCACAAAATTTCACACACTGGACATCCAAATACAAATGTTTCTCCAACTGCTTTCTGGAGCAGTGCACTTATTGGGATGCAGGCATAATTGGATGGAGGCGGCGCTACAGCCGCAAGTGACAGCACTCTTCATGAGCTCTATCTGACGCAGCATGAAGATACGAGTAAGCATGTATTTAATTCTGCAAAAAGGGCTCCGAGTACTTTATTAATGAGATAAAGGTCGATAAGAGTTTCATGTAAAGCGTTAATTCGACACGAAGTGCTATTTAATTTGTGTGGGTGTGTTAACTAGTCTGTGGATTTACAGCGGTTTGCTCAATCAATATCACGCTACAAACATTCTTCATAAGCGCGACTAGCCGAAAATAATATATATGTTATCGTAACATTCAACAGTCAACAACTTTCCTATTCGGATCTATGTTTTTGTGTCAGGCTGTTCTAATTAGATCATTTTTTCTAATCGTAATTATGTTTTTGATGAGGATACTCTAATTGGTTCTGATGTTGGAATCCCCGGTGCTGGCTGCCTTTAACCTGTGAAGCATAGGAAAAAAAGGATTCGAATTAATTTTTGAACTGTTATAGAATACCCAAGATGCTTACGGTGAAGTTTTTGCACCGGTGGACATGCTTATTAGTCATATTTTACACCCGCTATGACCATTTTGTGTCTTGTGCAGTGCTGACAGCGTTACCATTATGTTTTTTCTGGCAGCTAGTTAATTCAGGGGACCATCAAATAACCCGTAACGCTTTTGCGAACAAGGATGTTGATGATTCCTAGAGAGCAAGACGACATATAGGGCAGCTTGCTCATAAAGAACTTTTTCTGATATTACTGAGGTTTCGATCTATGCTGACGACGAGGGCTTACCCGTAGCGCGAACCCAACGAAAGAGATACTATTGGTGTGAGAAGCGCAAAATTTTGCCAGTTAAATTTTATGTGGTAATAAACATCTACGGGACAGCATTATTTCTCACTGGCTGTCTTTGTGCTCAGTTTGTGACTATTATGCTGGCATAATACAAAGTGGGTGCTTGTGATGTATGTAAAGAATCAATTTCATTCGCGCCAACACATTCCCTGCTTTATCTAAAAAAACCCGAAGAGACTGCTGATTGTGAAAGACTATGGCACCCGGATAGCGCAATTCATTCCCCAGAGCAGTTACGGAAAGGCTGTTTCGCAATGCGAAAAAAAGCTCAATCGATGAAAAGTTAGTTTTTTGGTAAAACTCACTAAAGTGAGAGGAATATTATAATTGAAGGGCACATAATTCACACTATCGTTCTTCGCTTTAGTCTGATGCATAACAAACCTGTTTCCATGCAGCTTTTTGTTCCAGCTATTAGAGTCCATGTTTTAGCAACCTGCCACTTAAAACATTGCCCCGAAAGCACACGACATACCTGAACCAAGATATGTAAAGTTTGATTTCATTTGTTAAGTTTGCTGGACTTTGACTGCGCCTTCGTCGAAGCATGGAGATCGCAGATAAAGAGGCGCTGTGATGTACAAAAGGAGCTGTCTCGAATTACCAACGACGACCAATAAATCCGGAGAGCGATGGGCTGCCTAGAAACAGAAAGCATAGGTCACAAGTCCCAATCGATTCCGGAAATGGCATTGCGAAACACGGGCCAACGGAGGGAAGATAAAAGACGCAAGGAGAGGAAACGCTTCTGAGCGGTTTCCGCACGTCGTTATCTCGGAACGTGTTCGCAATTTCGGCCCGAACTTGCCTGATTGCTTTCCCTATAACTGAAACGACCGAAAAGGAAGAAATAACGAAACAATGGCACACGAGTGGGTGCACAAAATGAGAAGATTAGTAGACTGGTTGACGAAGCAGCAGGGTGAAGGGAAGGCCTAGAACTGCCTAGAGCGCTCTCGCTGTTATCTATATTCGGCGTAAGCGGTATAGAAATATGACTGCTCGGACTCCAGTGCGACCCGGAAAAACTGTTTGTGAGCCGAACACTGGGTTTGCAGCAAAGTTTCCTCCTTTAAGAAGAGACGGGCTTAGTCAAAGCGATCACTAATGCAGTAATGAGATTTTTAGGCAGCGACCCAATCAAATGATCAAATTTTTTACCCGTACGGGTTCCTTGATAAGTATAAGGAGGGCAAGACGGGTTAGTTAAAACTTAAAAGAGAAGTGTGTGACATAAATGCCGCATAGAGGTTATTGGAATGCTTATTCGTGCGGATCTATGCCTGAATAGAAGATTTTTTGTAAAATTCACTATTAGATGGCAAGAGAGGCAGCAAAACGACCTAATACGTAGTAAAGGTTCACCACCTACGCATCCTCTCATATACATAAGACCCACTAGGTGGTGCTTTAGGCATCATTAACGGTTGTTTACAAAAGCCTTGCCACTCATCGTAGAGCGTCGAGCTAAGATGACTTCAAACACAAAAAGATGAAAATTTTGACATATTACCGAATTATTTGCGTAATGCAAAGCAAAACAGTCGCTACGTAGTCAACGAGTCCGCTACCGGATCCTCTTTCTTCCATTGCCGATTCACCTCGAGCTGGCAGCAGTCAGTACTAGTGAGCGGAGATGAAAGCGCTCCATGTCCTGAGAAACATATCATACCGACGCTCACCTTGACTCAGGGAAAACTATGTATTAAAAAAAATATGGCCCTGTGGGTCCCCGTGCGCTTTCAATAAAACCGCGTTAACGACTATCACGTTAGGGGGCTTACGTGACGACGGCCGCATTAAAACGAGGAGCAGTTAATAAACTGAAATTTCCTAAAACGCGAATAACCAGGAACGCTCAAAAGTAGCGTTTAAGGAGATTTTTACTGAGAACGCGACGTCGAACTGGGCTCCACAAAAACACTGTATCAGCAGTCGGGATGTGAGGTTCACAAAGACGATGGTTGTACTGGCCAGCGGCGATGCTCAAGGGAGCTTGGATGCGCAGTTCCTCGGATGTTCTGATCTTGGAACCTCTGGCAGGCGACATTCTTGGTTGTAAGCCGAGTTAGAGCTGCGACGGTGTTAGAGAAGTTGTGAACAAAGCATCGATAAAGGCAAAGTAACCTCCGCGGTGGATTCTCGTGCGTCGATATATGAAAGGAGGTAACCACGGTTGCTTTATCGTGATCAGATGTGCGTGTCCTTTAACCTCCTTCGATCCGAGAATTCTATCGACCGGAAAGCGATTACAATTATTCTCAACAAGCTGAACTCGCTGCCTCATAGGAACACATGCACGATTCGAAGGTAGCTATCCCGAATCTTAGCGACTTTATCTCGTCATAAACTGCCCAGTTTACGTTTACTACAGGACAAAGGCCTCTCCCATATCGTTTCGTTTAGCTCTGTCCTGTGCCAGCTGCAATCACCTGATCCCCGAAGACTTCCTGATCTTAACCCCCCACTTCATTCTCTGCCACTTCCCACAAGTGCTTACATCCTGTTGAAAGCTATTTCTTTGCCCTAAGGCAGGACCGGTTATCTTGCCTTCGCATTACACGTCGTGGGCATGACCATTTCCAACCAGGGTACCATTACTCGCGTTTGTTTCCTCATCCACTTCATTCTGTTTGTATTCATTAACGTCACACCGATAACTTTCCTTCTCGTATCTCAATGTGCTGCCCTCACTTAACGCCAAGCCTTTTTGTTGGACTCCAGTTTTCCGTCCCATGAGTGAGTACGCTCAAGACACAGCTGCTGTATACTTTCTTCTTGAAGGATACTGGTAAGCTGACTCTCAGGACTTGAGGGTCCTGCCAAATGCATATATAACTCTTATTCTAGTTACTTCATTCTCTTGGGCCGGGCTAGCTGTTACTAACCGCCCAAGGTATGGACCTTCCCTGTAAACCTCAAACCTTCACCTAGCGTGAAATGTGGTTTCGTTCCGAAACGGTTGAAGATTATCTTACGTTGCGTCTTAACAATATTTAGAGCCGCCTTTCTGCTCTGTCTACCTTGCTTTTCTGTCGATCACATTGTGTGATTTTCCCTCCGATTTCATCGTGTAAACTGCCGTCAAAATTATAAGTCTTGGTTCGTTCATTGGTCCGGGAAAAAAAAACGAACATCGAATGCGATTAGAATTAGAGAAGTGGCCTAGAGGTTCTTGGCTTGGGAAGAAATAATTCTAATACCATTATGCTATATTTTTAAAAACATATCTGCAACCAAGAATATCTTAGAGTGATGTAGTGAACTTGTTCATTCACCGTGTAGCACGTGAAAATGAGCACCTGCATTTTGTCTTAAAAAAAAGAACACAAATTCGTAGCAAAGGTTTGATCTCAAGTCCTCTGAACCAGTGCGGTGTAACGTTGGACCTATCGGCTACTGTGTGACATCAATGTGCGTGGGAACGCATTGGCGCATAAATTTGCAACGTGAGAAAATCGGATCACCTAGTTTTGAAGACGTCAGTTTCGGAGAAGTTTTCAGTTTTTCAGCATTAAACATTGTTTTACTGATAATAATCCAA
Organism: Amblyomma americanum; assembly: GCF_052857255.1. Taxonomy (NCBI): domain Eukaryota; kingdom Metazoa; phylum Arthropoda; class Arachnida; order Ixodida; family Ixodidae; genus Amblyomma; species Amblyomma americanum. The sequence continues at coordinate 133,298,339 of NC_135500.1, forward strand.
AAAGGAGTTCTTTTTTAAGGTGCTGGGGAAAAGCGATGCAAGCTGTGTACATCTCCAGGAGCAATGTTTTTGTCGCTAAACACGGCTCTAAGATTTTTGCCGTCTCCACAGGTGCTGAAATGTCTGCTGAGGCTTCGAATGCTCTGCTTTTGGCGTGTGCAGGAGACTACCTAGATTCAAATACACTGGAAAGATACAGTTGGTTATTTCTGGGACTCATTGATCCAGAAAAGATCCTATGCGACAGGGCCATAGGTGACACGAACTCCTACATTCACTATCACACTACCGCCACCTCCTATATAGATCCAGTTTCCTAAAATTCCTGCATTCTCACGCGTGAGCAAACGCGGAGAAGTCGTGTCACAGATTCATTACCGTCCACTGAATAAATTTACTGCTATGTCACAGACAGTTGAAAGACTGGGTAAGGGAATGTTTATCGGACGTGTTCGCAGGCCAACTGGAAGCTGGATTGCAGAGGCCGCAAGAACACAGAGTTAATAAGACTATCCAGGTGCAAATAAATGTCGTTCCAGCTCTGGCGGCACCGTAAATGTGGCAAGCAAAAGGCACGAAGCAGAGTTCTGCGCGCGCTTGGTGAGATGTGCTTTTCGTGAATTGCTCATGGAGATAAAACTTTAGGTTTTATTCATATCGAAACTATTGAAATAGTTTTCAAATGAGAAACGATTTTAGGGCTCGTAAAGCTCCCTAGACCCTAAACCACGTTCCTTGAATATTTTCGTTTTCTTCGTGAAGTTCTGATGCACCTCAAGGCACAACCGTTAAGCCTAGTGTCCAATGTCCTGTAGCAACAGAAAAGGCCGCAAAGACGCTAGGACTTCAAGATTTTAATAGGGCTACTAACGATTGTGAAAGCCCTGAAAAGCGTGTTCGAAAGTTAGTTATAAGTCAGGGGTGTCAGAATATCACTAAAAATTTGAAATCCTTCGCAGTGGAGCTCTCATAGACAAAACTTCTCCTTATACAATACCACAAATGACATCACAAGACATGCAAGTTTCATACTATAGAAATGCAGACGCACGCTATGCATGGACTGTAACTCTGTAGATTGCCTCCAGTGAGAGAAATATCGCGCGAAAAAATACACGTGGTCTCACAACTTTTTCCCTGTGATCTACAGCCTGCGAAAGAGAAACTGTGAGGTTCTCCAATGCTCGAGAGGTCAACATGGGAGGTCAGGGAACTACAGTCCCGTGCTCGTAGTTTACCCCCCCCCCCCCCTTTTCGGAAAACTCGCGAGAACTATAGGGATTGGCATACACTTTTGCAAGCTTAATTGAGGTCGCGCAAGAAAGGCGAAGAACAAGTATATTTTAAAAAACAGGCGCTCTTATAGTCTTTCTCTGGTGTGTTTTTGTCTTGGTGTCGCGCCCTTACATTTTTCTTTTACCCTAGACTAAACTAAAGAAGTCGGTTACGATTTTGGCTGGAGTCTGACACACGGGTTTGAAGGCTGGCAAGAATCCAGGGTTGCTAAGTGTGGCAATGGAATTTTCTGATGCAGAGAAAAGCGTCTATGTAGGTTAAGAGGAAAGTAGCTCAATGCAGAATCTGGATGTGTGGAATGTGCTCTGCAACGAACCATACAATTTTGATGCCTTAAATGTGTTTGAGGATATCCTACGTGTTTGTCTGAGAAGCACGTCGAAAAAAAAAACCTCTGTTTCTGGTGTGAAACAACAGCCTTCATTCAGCAGTGCACCACCTTTCCCAGAGAGCATCAGACACCAATTCTGAACTATTTAACTCAATGATAGAGAGAAATGTCTAGTGTGCACATTATCAATGTATTTGGCGGTTCCCCTATCTGTTTACTATGCTTTTCATGACGTTTGAACTTTTTAAGTGGAGCCAGTGAAAGTAAGAGAGGTTTCCACTTGAGTAGCCGTAGCACTACAATTACCTTACTTAGGCAAGAAAGGAAATAGGGAGCACGCAGTTCAAAAAGCTGCGGCAAACGTTTTGTGTTCGCCTTCAACCTTTCAGAAGGTCCGCTTTTCATTCGCTCTCTTTGCTGCAACTCTTAGCAATACTGGACTCTTAAATTACTTGCACTACCACAAGGTAGCGAACCTTAACAACCACTGTCGGTTGTCTTTGCGGTCGGAGCTGCGGAAGCTGCCTACGATCAGAGTCTCAAGGGAATGACGGCCTCGCCCCGCCGACTGCGACGCACGATCGTGCGTGCGGGAAGACATAATCCCTCTCCCGCCGTCCGTAGTCTTCTGGTCACTTGCTTTGCAGTTGTCATAATTTCTCTAGTTTAAAGATACTGAGCAGCAGCCTGTACAATGGAACGGGGAAGAAGTGTTCTTTTAGTGACATTTTTATGCATGGAAGGGCAAATCACATTCATCGCATGTTGCTGCATGGGTACCTGAGCTTTTTATTTGATATTTTTATGGGCATAGAGGATCGAAAATGCAAAAGTACTCAAATTATCTGCAGCTAGTATGCATAAAGGTGCGGTAGAGAAAGGCTGAGCAGAGGCGGTGATGACCGAACAAAGCGTACTTCTTACAGCGGATTTAAACCTCCACTTGAAAGGTATCCGGGGCCGCGCAGTACACGAGTGGCTGGCCGTAATTTCTCACCACTGCACAGAATAAGCGTGGCGAAGCACTGGCTCTGTGTCCACCTCCGGCAGAGAGAAATGCCTCGTTAGGCCAGCTGTCAGAATCAGGCGTCCTTTCCACGGAGAATTCAGCGCATGTTAGCGACACCCGCGATTTCTTGGCCGTTGTACCTATACGGAAAGCGAGGTGAGCTTGGCACCTCCTTACGGTCGGCTAGCGCTTATGTGCGATATCTCCAACCAAGCTTAGTTTAGATTAATCTCCCTCTGCAGCTAAACAGTTGTTACACTCCTGCGTAAGGACACCCTGAGGTAGTGGTAAACTAGCGGTATGTTATGTAGGTGACCCGCCGAAGCCTAAATCTTGTTCAGTGTGAAACTTTGTCCTTGTGAAACTTATTTACTAATACATATAAAGCGAAGGTTAAGGTCAAATGAAAAAAAAATTGTGCAGGGTAAGCCAGATCAATTGCAGCGTGATAGCCACATACCACAATCAAGATTGATAGCTGCAACGCAGCAGCTTCATACAATTTTCAATGCTTGATACGAAGAAAATATTATTGGATGCTCAGCAAACATTCACGACACTACGAGACAACGAGGTTATCAATATTTAGATCGAACGGAATGTAACGGCAACTTCGGAAAAAGCGCAATTCTTTCATAAAGCGGCGCACATGAATAAAGGAGCATCCCTCAAAAGAGCTTGTGCGTGGAACGATTGAAAATGAAGACTACACGACATAGACGACGCTTGACAAGGATGTGATGCTGTAAAACGACACTGTCGTTGTTTTTTTTTGAAATTGCCTTACGCTTTCCATCCGGGCTGTCAATACTTGGAACATCGAGAGAGCGAGTGCTGCGTATTCGCTCGCGCAGTCCTCTTCGCCCATAGCTGCTGCTTCCAAGTGACGTTCGCAAGCGGCTGTTGACACGGGTACGGTGTGAAAGAGGAGGCAAAGAGATAAAAGTAGAAAAAGAAAGCATACAGTTGATCCTACAGACGCGAGATCTCGGAGCTTTTTTCGATTTCGCTGCCTTTTAAGGATCTGGAGACAACTCTAGCAGGCTTTCACACCTAGTATCTCGTTTCAAGTATACTCTCCTTTTACTTGTTTCGTTACATCGAATCTTTACATGTACCTCACGCAACATAAGCACGAGTTCCGCCTGACGTCCTATTTCATTTTTAGTTTTCTTGATGTGTTCCATCGCTCTGCTATCCATTATTTGCTTCATCGTTTTGGAGCTGTATTCTGTGTAAAAATATTTCTCCTGACTTGAAGCTCGAAAAATGAAGTGTTGTCCATTTGTGTAGATGGAACGCATGGAGGAAGGCACGGAATAAAATGTAACGTTTAATTTTTGTTTGGCATTCGAGAGCATTCTCGCGAATTGGCAACGCCGTTACATCTTGTGAAAAGGCGTTGAATTTCGTTCAACGGTTTGCTCAGCTATTAGATAACACTACATCATAGCACAACACAGATAACACAAGTCTCTTGAAGGGAAAAGAACATGTTGTATTTTGAAGAAGTAATGCGCCTCAGGAAATATAGCGACGAAGGGATTTGCAAACAAAAGTACACACTCCGACAGACAGTAGATGCTCACTGCTGTCACAAAACAGAATTGTGCGTCCTAAGGCTTTTCTGCGCTTCGTTTTCATCTTTATTCCGTCTTGCTGATTTTGTCATCGTGCAGATTCGAAATGAGCTTGCAAACTTAGCGCGAAAGTTCGGACAGAAATCGATTTTTTAACGGAACATTTTTTGCTGTGGCACACAAAAGAAGAAAGTCAAATATAGACTGAGATATCAAAGCAGCATTCTGTAATTTGTGCGTGTTTGAAACGGTGCACTTGTACTGGCGTTTTTTTACATTTTCAACTCCGCATTTTCAACAAAAAGGACGTAGACTCCTCACCAGCTGTAAAGCGAGTGTTACGCTTAAAACCTGTGAAGGTGCTTACAAATATTTACAACGAACACAAATGAAATTTCACAAACGGCAATGAACTGTACTTTAATGAGAAAAAGCTGAAACTCAAACTGAAGGCAACGAACAATTTTAGGAGGCAAAGAGCGCGGCATCTGCTATAGAACCAGACTGCCGAAAATGAAAAAAGAACAAAAATAAGCCATCAGTCGTTGTCAGTTCTACAATCCTTTTAAATAACGGCCCAGCTAACAAGAGAGGTGCCGCCTCTTATTGTGTTCGCAGGGCTTTGCTCCTAATACCTTTTTCTCCATAATCCCTCATACGGCGTCCTCTCCTTCTCGCCATGACGCTCTTTACTCACCTCTGGTCATTCCTTCTTGCTTGGCTTTCTTGGTGCTTATTACCGTTCGCTCCCGAGATGTCTTTTTTTTTCCTCGCATGCATACTAAAAGCATACTAAAAGCATACTTGGTGTCTGCTTCTTCACCCATATTGATAAGCTTCTTAACGTTTTCTGCTGGGTTAATTCGTTCCGGATTTTCTTTGCTGACTATTAGGTTTAGGGTGCCTTGTTTTTTGTCCTGCACCTAAAAAACGTTACTTATAATAGCGCGATTTATCTAAAACACGCTCTCGTGATGCAATCTTTGTCCGTAAAGTTCCGAGAAATAGTCCATTAAAAAAGTTCTTTTAACATTGAAATCATTTGTGCAGCACCCCTTCGAAATAGTCTCCCTTGCAGTCAATACGCAGCTTCCAACGCTTCTTGAGGTCTTGGAAACAGTATGAAAACGCTTCTTTTGACTAGGCTGTCAGCTCCTTTGTCGTGGCGTCTTGAATGGCCTCCACGCTCCCCGTCCAGTGACATTTTAGGGCTCCCTTTACACGAGGAAACAGCAAAAAATCGCATGGGGAGAGGTCACGCGAGTATGGTGGAAAGGGGAGTACTCTATTGCTGTGCATGGCGAGAAATTTTGTCACACTGAGAGCAGTCTGCGTCTTTGCGTAATCGTAGAGAGAAGGCTCCATTGCCATGATGCCTATAAGTGAAGGGCGAGGGTGTCGCAGTGCATCAAGCATAGGTTGGAGCACGCGGATATAAAACTCCTGATTCACCGTCTGCCCTTGTGGGACGAACTCGTGGTGTATGACACCTCTGGCATCGAAGAAACTATCAGCATCGTGTTTGCTTTGGTCTCCTTTCGCCGTACCTTTCTCGACGCCAGAAAGCTTGTGGACCGCCATTCGACGCTCTGCCTCTTTGTTTGGGGATCGTATTGAAAATATCATATTTCGTCTTCCGCAATGATGCTGTCGACGAATGCAGCATCCTTCTCTGCCTCGGAGAGCAAATCAGCGCTCACTGATGCCCGCGTGTCCTTCTGGTCCTGTGTGAGGGAGTGCAGCACAAGTCTGGCATTCAGCTTTCGTTCCCCCAAGTTCTCAAGCAAAATTTGGTGGCATGTTGTCTTACTAATGTCGAGAGCATCTCATAGCATGCGGAGTGTAATGGGGCGGTCTTGCTGTACGATTTCCATGTTCCGAGCCACGTTGTTTCCATTCCGTGAGGTTGAAGGGCGCCCCTGCTTTGTGTCGTCTCCTACCGACCATCTTTTGTGCCACTCGAAAACTCGCGCCCACGATAATAGACCATTTTAGTTGAGGCTTACGCATCTCTTACTGCGTTGCGTACGCTGTGAATCGTGTAAACGCGACACTTTTAGTTGGCCGTGCCGTAGCGTCCCTCAGTCAAACGCGTGAACAGTAGCGCCATCTAGTGACAAGATGTCAAAGCACACCAACACTCGGTTGAAGAAATTTTAATATGTGCTTACTGATAACTAAAGTGAGCGCATCCCGAGCCTTTTTTTTTGTTCTAAGAAGAAAAACGATGCACACCGAAGAAAATGTAAGAACTGACTAAAAGCTAGAAAACTGCTTCACCAGGTGCCGTTGCTACGAGAAAAACACACCGCATTTAGTTAGACCGAGAAGCTTGAATATGGCCAAATTATCTGAAAAACGGGGGATAGTTATCGGTTATACCGGTACGTGTGGGCGAGAGTAGGCGAAATAAAAGCGAACCGCCACCATTTGAGCGAGCTATTGCGTAAGAGAATCCAGCGGCAACATGTATTTATTCCGATGCGGGTGAGATGGTCACCACCATTTTCTCTACGCAGCACGTAGCGTCCCACGTTGTGTACGCTACGCTATGCTTTATAGCGGGCGGGCGTCCGCAACGCGCGGTTAGATACGTTGCGTTCTGCGCATGCGCTTTTGTTACTCGCGGTGTCGTTGCGTGCGCAAGCTCACTGCGTACATCCAACTAAAAGTGTCTAATGTCTCATTCCTGTATGCGTCACGAAGGAGCACATATGTCTCTGTGGCTGTCTTGCCAAGCTTCACACAGAATTTTATGTTTACATCTGTTCGAGGTGGACGTCCATCTCTCCACATTCACCCACAGTAGAATGCGCAGACGACTATAGTGACAACGTATTTTTCTACATATATTGCTATCTAGCGGCTGCCACAGCAATTAGCATATATAGCTCAGGCTAACCCGAAAAAATTGCGCTACACACACGTACCAACATTTGTTTTGGGGAATCATTTCTAAAGAAGAAAATAAATCAGTCTCGGAACTTTACGGACAATGGCTGTATTTTTTTTCTATACTTGCCAAGTGAAGACGTTTATATTTTTTTTTCACCAAACCAAACTTATTCTTCATTCATAAATAAATGTTTTCGCATTAATGCATTAGACGTGATGAATGTGCACTCAACCTCAACTAATTGTTTTGTTGGCTGGTTTTATGTTAAAACATCTCTAAACACATTAGGTTTGGCTAGTTGGTTCTTGCTTCCTGGGATCATTTTCTGAGTGTTTCTTTGTTTCCTCCCTTTCTATGAAAAAAAAGCCAAGGACAAATATTTCGATGACCGGCAAAGTTACGTCGTTCGCTTTTGAGAGACGTAGTTACCAAAACTTCTCTGTCGGGGGCTTGTATAAAACAAATGCGTAAACCTTGACTGGCGCTCTGTGAAGGAGATCCGAAGCTGTAATAACCTTTGACCGTGAGCTAAAGAAATGAAAAAAAAAATATTTGATCTTAGACAAGTGATCTTGTCTTGCAATAACAGTAGCGTTCAACGAAGGTTTTGTAGAAGCTCATGATATTTTCGAAAGGGCAAATGCACAAAAGCAGCGTATATTGCTTAATTTCACTCGCGCGGGCAAAATGTTGTGCATGCGTATGCTTGGCCACACATTACGAATAAAGGCAATCACAAATTTTATATGTAAACGAGACCCATTCAAAGCTAGTGCGAGTTTAATAAAAGGAAAGTAATAAACTTTCATGTATGAAGAAAATTAAGTTTTTCGTTTATATTGTTTATATATGTCAATCCTCACGTTGAAATTTCCCTTAATACATCCCTCAATTGGGAATTTTTTTCGCAAGATTATTATTTTTACTTTAGGACTCTAGAATCTCTTTTCTAGCTTGCTAGCGAATTCCAAAACCAAGTATTCGTTTCTGTCATCAGGAACTGGAAGAAACCGTGCACAGCGTTTAAGAGGTGAAAAAGGTATTAATTTACAGCGAACTGTTAGTTGTGGATATGCGGGAAAAGAAAATTCGGGGTCAGCCGCGTAAACCATTCGCCTGAAACGTGTTAAGCAATGAGGATACACGCGTGCTGCATGCACTGCTATCAGTGTCTGGATGCTGCTTATCCAGGCAGCCCTACAATAAACGTTTTCCAGATTACACGCCTCCCGTTAACTTTTGCTTTAATAGAACCTACCGCGATGGAGTCCGTAGGTGACTATTCACAGTATTTAGCTGCCCAGAATCGTCTGCATCAAATATAAAGAAACCCGGATAGGCGCAGTAGCGCATGAGCTGACAGACACTGGTCTGTCCTGCGCAGAAACGCCACGGCGCCCAAAGTGTCCTCTTAGCTACCCTCTTCGGGACTTCAGGACACTCAAAGAAACAACGCAGACTAGAACGCGAGAGCATTGCCGCAGATGCATGTACACAATCTAGGTTAAAAAAATACGAAAGAAATAGTGCTCGGACATGATTATTCGGGACTCCTTGAAAGGCAATGCATTTTCCTAAATGAACTGACAACGTGGTAAACAGAGACTCATTCTTTCCTATTACACGCAGAAAAGAAAAGATCTTAAACGGCAGAATAAGAGAAAAGTAATTCTAGAGAGTTGGCACATAGAAAACTGAGAAATAAAAACCTCCCTTGCCTATTCAATCAGGCATATTGCGGCTGAAAGCTGAATATTCTTTTTTATTATTATTTTGTGCGTGTTGTTGTGCCCAGGCCTTGGCGATGGAATGTGTTTAACCAACGAAAGTCAGATGCGGGACAGCGATTGGGCTACCACTTGTCTGCTCTGGAAATCCCAGCACAAAGGATTCACTGAAGCAGACAGGACAAGATGAAAATTACAGAGAAAAATAAAGCGGACGGGAAACTGTTAGAAATAATGAATAAAGTGAAATGGATTGTGGACAACCTTTATGCAGCGATGACGCCGGCCGCTCTCAATCGACGAGAAAACCAGGCGTCCGCGACTCGTAGGTTCCATTGGCCTTTGTTGCAGTGATATTAATCACCTAATGACTTTCCATTGAGAGGGTAAAAATCTGTTTATTCGATGAATGATCAGCACGTTTTTGAAACGTGGCATAAATTTTAATCTGCATGTGCCAAACTGCGGCAATATGCATGAGCATAAACTATGCATGAGAATAATCTATGCATGAGCATCACATGCATAATATGCATGAGCACAAGAAACGCCGCCGCCATATCATAGGTAAGCAAGCTGTGCTTTTTGTAATCCCGCAAACGAACATCCGAGCCTTACATTATAAACACACCAGAAGCTAACGCAAGGTGCTGTTCGCTGTATGCACTGCAGCTAACAGCTTAAAGATCACTTTACTCTGCGATGCTATTTATGACTGCAGACGCAGAAAGTTTGGGCTTTTGGCAATTATGCGCAATTTGCTTTCGAGCTAAAATATCATTGCTTGTGGCAAAGCCGGAAACCAAAAAAATGCTCATTTTCAATGGCACGCAAAGCGGCCCCGGAATAGATTCGTTGGAGATGACTTGTTTAGGGACAGCGTGAATGATGGCGACAAGTATTGGGGCATAGATAACGTTCTTTGATTGCTGCGCCGTATGGTGCCGTTGCGGGGCGCACTGGAAAACATTATTATTTTAGTCACCCGGATATTCTTTCATTCATTTATTCAAGAGGTGTGCGTGCACTTCAGCCTCGTTTGTCTATAGAACTAATTCATACGGCGCTTCATTCAGGGATCGGTTCGACATTAGCTTTTGTGAACCCGTAAATTAAAGCCTGATTTACAGTTAGGAGGTATATTGTGGAAAGGGCGTAAAGCATTGAGTTGAGGTCTTAGCCAGAGTGGCGGAATTAGTAAACCTCGCGGCTCATGATCTGCTTCTTTTGTCGAATCACACACAAAGAAATATATACGCCTTTGGAGTACAGCTATTGCGAAAAAAAGCGAAAACGAAGGCGAACATGCCAGCTGTAATCAAGCATCTTCTGAGCAACCCATTATCTATGTCCGTTATGCCAGTTCCCTGGAGCCCCGGCTCGTGGCTTTGTGAGTTCGCAAGACTGCCTCCAGGAACTCAGAGTCCGAACTTCTTGAGCCAATACACGCATAAGACAAAAAGCTGCGGGAAGTCTCTCGGGGACGACAGAAGATGCCTACCAGACGGAAAAAAAGAGAGAAAATTAGGGGATGAAAGAAAGGGGATTCATTGAACGGGCGCTCCGCAGCAATCCTGGAAGCAGTCAGGAAACCGGGTAAGAGCCGTAAGGCCTCTGTCCTGGCCTGGTCTTCTGGGACACGGCTGTCGAAGCTGACATAAGACGTAGTTGTAAAATCGGAGACTGCCAGGTTGCTTAGTGGGACGTGGTGTTATACCTGCTTTGTTATGACGAACTACTACACATGAGGTCGAGCAATAACATTGATAACAATCGTCTGTGACAATCCATGGGATGACTATCCTGTTAGTGTCTCATGCACGTGCTCGAATGTGTAAGAAAAAGTTATAGTATTTATTACCATTAGAGCGCTGTTCTAATACGTAAAATAGCTGGAAAGTGGTTTAAGTATTGTTGGCTCTGTACGCAGAGAAGTCGATCGAACAGAGCCCGAGAACCGGATTCACAGTACACCTAAGAATATGTTTATATTCATCATCATCATCATCATCAGCCTTACTACACCCACTGCAGGGCAATGGCCTCTCCCATGTCTCTCCAATTAACCCTATCTTTTGCCAGCTGCATCCACCCTTTGCCTGCAAACTTCTTAATCTAATCCGCCCACCTAACCTTCTGCCGCCCCCTGCTACGCTTGCTTTCTCTTGGAATCCACTCCGCTACCCTTAAGGACCAGCGGTTATCGTGCCTTCGCATTCTGCCCAAGCCCATTTCTTTCTCTTGATTTCGACTAAGATGTCATTAACCCGTGTTTGTTCCCTCACCCACTCTGCCCGCTTGCGATCTCTTAACGTTACACCTGTCATTTTTCTTTCCATGGCTCGCTGCGTTGTCCTCAACTTAAGCTGAACTCTTTTCGTTAGCCTCCACGTTTCTGCCCCGTAGGTGAGTACCGGTAAGATTATGCTGTTGTACACTTTCCTCTTGAGGGAAATTGGTAAACTGCCACTCATGATCTGCGAGAATTTTCCATATGCGCTCTACTCCATTCTTATCCTTGTAGTTATCTCCCTCTCATGATCCGGATCAGCTGTCACTACCTGCCCTTAGTAGACGTATTCCGTCTCAATTTCTAGGCTCTCGCTACCAATTGTGAACTGTTGTTCCCTTGCTAGGCTGTTGGACATTACCTTGGTTTTCTGCATGTTAATTTTTAGACCCATCGATCTGCTCTGCCTTTCTAACTCATTGATCATGATTTGCAGTTCACCTCCTGAGTGACTCAGCAAGGCAATGTCATCAGCAAATCGCAGATTATTTAGGTATTCTCCATTTATTCTTATTCCCAACTGTTCCCAATTCAGGCCTCGAAATACCTCCTGTAAACATGCGGTGAACAGCATTGGCGAGATCGTGTCTCCTTGCCTGACGCTCTTCCTTATTGGAATTTTATTGCTGACTTTATGGAGGACTATAGTAGCTGTGCAGCTGCTATATATATCTTCCGGACAGGCTGCCATTGGAATCTGAACCTGGAAACGTTTAACGCTAGAACTTTAGCTAGTGAGGCTAGCCTAGCAGTGCTGTTTGAGGAACTAGCGGGAATTAAATGGGATGTGATAGGGCTTAGCGAAGTTAATAGGACAGATGAGGCGTATACAGTACTAAAGGACGGACACATACTGTGCTATCGCGGTTTAGAGGATAGACGAGAACTAGGGGTGGGATTCCTCATTAATAAGGATATAGCTGGCAACGTAGAGGAGTTCTACAGTATGTTAATATCAGTTGTCCTGAAAATAAGTAATGAAGCCTCTATACCCTTTCTCTTTTAGAGAAGAAGAGCGTTTTCGACATTGTGGTGCGAGTTTTGAGAAAGTGCTTAAACATTTTTTATGCCTAGTGTCCAAAGGCAACGCGAGCGCTCTCACGATTTTTAAGCGACACGGACCTTGCATCGAGTTTGTGATGTTAGAAAGTATGCCTTGGTTCATTTTTTTTAATTTTTGATGTATTTTTCCCTCTGCCTCCTCTCATCATTATCATCCGCCATCGTGACGCCCTTTCTTCTTCTCTGCCCGTTCCCCAGTGTAGAGTAGCAGGCAAGATATTTTTGAGGCCATCCTCTCTTCCTTTCCCTTCAATAAACCCTCTCTCTAGTGTCCAACAAGAGAAAACTGTCTCTGTAGCTGCCATGAGACTTTGCGCACTTTTCTTTCACACCGGCTGCTCATATGCATTGCTAACTACTGAATGCATTCGTGTTCAACCGTAAATTTTAATCGAAGTTTGTTTCAACGCATGGCGATCTTTGTAGTCACGCAGAACTGGCGCGGTCGCATGAATCAGCAAAGAGAAAGACGAATGCGGTGCTCAGCGCCGCTTTCTTTTAGCTTTCCGGCTGCGCCTTGTGCCTGTGTCTTACGCTTTATACAATTCTGTTTTGTAAGTACATCATCAGAAAACACCATACGTGACCAAATTACGCACCACAAATGACGCTGATACTCCGAGGTAACAGAGCTGAATAACTCAGCATATTATGCGGCTACGTATAGGTGCCTTCAAAAATAAACTAACAAAATCAGGTTGCAGAAATAGTTCTGCCCAAGGAAACGATCGCACAAAAACAATAGCAGCGGAAATCAAGCCACCTACACATAGCCATACACCAATATGGCTATTCTTTAGCAACTCCGTGAAGAGGACTTGCGACTGATTATACCTTGCGAAGAGTTTGTTCAGGCTGTAAGTATATAATAATAAATAAGCACTGCTCTATTCTTCGCCTAAGATACCTATTTCAACCAACTGACACACGCTTCTCCTTAAGAACTACAGTGGCCTCTAGAGGCTCACAGGCTAACACCAGAACGACTATACCGAGCAACTCACAAGGAAGCTCGAAGAACTCTCTATTGAAATTTACCTGAGCAGGTACAGATGCTGGGTTCTTCCAGGAAAAGAAGACAGAGTGGAAGGTGCTCTGGTTGGGGCAAACCTCGAAGGATTCATTTTAGAAGGTCACGCCAACATGATTTATGGCAGTCGGCAAACAGTAAATTGGCAGCCGCCAGGCTACGGCGGCAACGTGGTTGCACACGTATGTATTAATGCCTCGAGCGTAGTGCACATTAAGTGCGCATAATAAAGAGCGTATGTTAATCAGTGAATCAGCAAACTAATCAAGAGTAAATAAATAGATATCCTTCTCTCTATGTGGCTCACAGTATATTTAAAAATCATCTTCTCTCTAGCTCTTCTCAAAAGTGGACTAAAGCTACACATTTAAATCCATTGGAGGCTGGCCTTCTTAAAGCTTCGCAGCACGGGGTTTCTCTCTATATGAATATTAGGGCAAAGTGCTGAGTCCGTTTTTTTTTTCATCGCCGTACCTTAACATGTCCGGGTGCTGCCTTTTGGCTTAAAAAAGGCCGCATTCGAGACTCTTAGGCCGGTACCGTTGAAGAAAACTGTTAACATCCTTCCCTTCTGTCCGACAGAAGGGAAGGATGTTAAGCTATGAGCTATGAGGCTCATAGCTTATGCTATGGTTCCTGTGCATTCTGGGACAGCGCCAACGATTTGAAATAAGCGGATGATCAGTAAGGCTTCTCGTGATGGCGTCTATGCACAGCCGCCTCTTGATGTATTTAAACTCTGTTTATGGCTTTCTTGTTTTGGTCCCACGTTGATCTCACCTAAGAGGAGAGCAGAAAAGCTAGTAGTAGTGATTGACTGACGGATAATTCTGATTATGAATGAATTTGCGGTCGAATCCTTGACCTAACGTCTAGTCATCGAACTGAACGCGTGCTGAAAGCATTGGAACCCCTGGCTGTAAATTCGATGACAAAGCGGAGTAATATCAGGGCGGCAAGAAAAAGGCCGGCCTCCCATATTACGTTGCGCTGATTCGCACTGAGAACACGTGAACATATTGTGCTAGCGTTAGATCGTTTCCCCGTTCGATGCTGCTACCAAAGGCAAAAAAACAAACTGATGTGGGCGCAGGCATACCTTTTAATAGAGTTAGTTCTTACTGATCACGTTTCGAGATTTCGTCGGGTCTTCTGCCACCCTTGATCACAGCGCCATCTGGGGCAGCAGCTACTCATCACTTTTCGATATTTCGTGAGGTCTCCTACCACCCTGAGATCAAAGCGCCATCTGTGGCTGCAACTAGAAAACAGTGCATCTCGCCTTGAGGCTTGTAGCGCGATCTACAATAGCCATGCAGGAACAACCACTTGCTGCGTGCCAATGATTATGTCACGGTCAAATATGTTGGATCGAGGTGGAGCTATGCGAGTATGACGTGAGGGGACGAAATGATGGCCTAGTTTCGGTTTCTCGAATCCAAGGTGGCAGCCATTAAAATGTGTTGTGCACTCTAACCCCTCCCCCCTACCCTCACCAAAAAATATCCTAAAACAGGTGGGAAAACTGCCCCGTTACAGGACCGCTGTACATATAAACATTCGTTCCGCTATATATTCTCCGACAACAAGGGGCACCCATCCGGGGACAGGTGTGTACCGAAGTTGGTAGGCAAATAAAACCCTATGGGTTGTGGTATAGAAATAAAATTACATAATAGGTAAACACTGTATACATGCAATTACTAATTGAAGCGTTAACATATAGCACCGCAAGTCGAATTCGAGACCCACCTTGACCCCCCCAAATGAAGCAAATTCCGTATGGGTCATATCTTGGTGTGTGGGGGGGGGGGGGGGTGCAACTCGACAATGGGTAGACGTGTATCGTATATTCTCTGATAGACAGCGCTAGGCGGCGATCATTCCGCTAGGCGGCGTGCGTGGACACGTAGCCGAGCATGGTGGCAATCCACCCGATTTCAAATGGCATTCCATTTCGCGAGATGAGCGGCGCGTTCGTCTTCGCTTTCTTCGTCTAGTAAACCAAACAGCTAACGCTCGTTACTTCAACGTCTTCCTGATTGTGGCGGCATTTTTGTCTATTAATATCCGTGTTCGAGATTACAGTACCAAGGCAATCGATGGCTGTCACAACACAGGAGCGTCACTAAATAAAGAAGGAGACAAAATAAGTGTTTGTGGGAGGAGGACGCACAATTATAGGAACACTGTGCGCGGTAAAGTCGTCGCCCTATCTGGTTGATGGCAGACAGGCATTCAAAAACGGCTGCAATGTTGCGCGCGTTTCTTGCTTCTGCTAGGGGAATAGCCAACGCGATAGGGAGAGTTCGAATACAAATAAAAACTTCGTGTGGAGTTCATAAAACTGCCGCTGTTCACAGGGTCGATAATGAAAGGACCTTCCTTTTGATGTGTACCTTGAGGCAGGTGATAGTTGGTCACGTGGGGCGGCAACAGGCTGAGTGAGTAGAGAAAGAGAAAAAGCGTTTAATGGTTAGAATGTCTGGATGGTTCCTCATTCCAGGAGCCCATTGGCTTTTGACGCCGCTCTTTCCCGTTTCACCAGCGAAAGCTGGTTTTCCGAATGTGAGCTAGACAGCACTGCCTCCCAGTTCTCAGTTGTTGGGTTATAGAATCTTAGTATAGGTGGTTTTTTTCTGGCATGCCTATACCATATGGTAGAAGTCAGCCACTTCACTTCAGAAGGCGCAGTGCGGATCCTACGAATGTAGGAATATATAGCTGAGTTTCACTGGATTTATACAAGTATTCGATTACAATTTTCTTAAAATGAGGCCTCGCTCCCTGTTTATATTTTTTTGTGATTATGGCTATGATGGATTATTATGGTGCAAGGGAATCTGTGGCCAAAGAGCGCCATGACACAAGGCTTTTTCTTTTTACTGAAGGTGAGGTCAAAGACTCATTTCCCAGGCATTCTACCCTAATGACGCCTAGCAACAGGCAGGAGAAAGCTTGTACCTATTGTATCACCGGTGCGTACCCGGCAGCACTGGGAATCGAACCCCTCACCTCCCGCATGCGAGGCGGATGCTTAAACGGCTAGGCCACCGCGGCGGTCTAGATTTTTGTGTGATTCGGCGCATATTTTCCTCGTTAATCTCAAATATTGGAGTTAATCGCTGTAGTCTAATAAGGGCTCAGAATAATTATGTTCCTGCGAATGTTGGGGCACTCGGGATGAAAGCGCGCGGGCAGCGGTGTGAGCGCCTTCGTTTCCAACAACCTCAGAGTGTCCTGGAGTCCATATGACTGTGGGTTAAAAATGTGTGTCATCTTGAGTTTTGAGCATTCTGTTTGCGTGTTTACCAATCCTTCCTATTGTATAGTTGCGACATGCAGTCTGGGAGTCCGTAATAACATACGAGACCTTCATGGAAACCATCGCCAAGGCCATCGCCGCTTCCTCAGCCTGGGCGATTCTCTTGCATCGAATTGATTCCCCATTAAATAATTTCTCTTACGCATCCATGCATCCTATCGTTGATATCCCGTTGACCGGTACCGCTGCGTCCTCGTAAATTACCTCTTCCATCGCGCCTCATGTTCTCCTGATGGCGTTCGCTTTAGCCTTTCTTCTTTTCTTATAATATTCGGGGTGCATATTTCTCGAATTGGTCTGCACCACGATCTTGCTTCTAAGCTGATCTCCCAAGTCCTCTCTGTCCTCTATAGATCAAATGCAAGTGAGCCCTAGTCTATCGAGTACGTCCCTCCCTGACCTGCTCTCTGACAGCCGTATCCTCTGCAATATCGAATGGCCTTCAGTAATTTCATCGACAGTATTGTGAATGCCCATGTGTAGAAATCTTTCTGTTGCTGCGTTGACCCGGATACTCTGCGTATTATGACATCCAGCTTATTCTTCTCGCTTTTATTTCATTTCAGATAAGGTGCAGTGTAAGCAATTCTGGTCAGAATAAAAGCCTGTATTAACTAAAGGAAAGAATAGCTTTTGTGTGGACAAAATAGTTTTATTGCGTGCCCTTCCTTCTCGGCGCGCAGCTGGCGAAGAAAAAAATGGCCTCGGAAATCATTGGCTCAAGAATAAAAGTTTCCAGTAAAAAGGCACCCGCACAAATCAAAAACACCTCCGGATTTAATAGCCTCAAGGCGAAGATGGGCCTAAGTGAGGAAACGTCGCGCTAAAAATTATAAAAAGAAATTTATAAGTGGGTTAAAAGCGGAGTGTGTATCCAAAAGCTCGCCGAAAATCGCAGTTTTCGCCTTCCTCGGAGTGTACGCTGCGTAGAAAAGCTGGATACGACTTTACGTCGCGACGGAGCGCAGAGTGCTGGGCGATTTTCATGGTCGTAGTTGCTTCGTCAAAATGCATGTTGTTGATGGTAGTTCAAATTTTTAAAATGAAATAAGTCTAGGAAAGTTGGTGGCTCATATTCGAAAACGAAACCTCCAAACCAAGGCGAGGCCAGACACGTTGGACAATTGCGCAAATTGTTGTACCGCTGTGACAGAACGAGCTCCCCAACCCCCTGTTCTTGGCTTCAGAATGATTATGTCTTTTAACTCGCTCTGCAGTGGCGGAGTAGCCGTAACACGTCGTAGGCGGATAAGTGAGAGGTTTTCACAGTAAGTTTTGAATGCCATCAGCTTCTGGAAGTACATAACCAAACAAAATACCCTGCTGTAATATATCTTTAAGTACTGTCCCAGAAGCGGTTACTAAAAGCTGTGAAGTAATTCGTAAAATTTATCAGTTACACTGCAACTATTCCACTACTCTGCAGTAACACTCCTCAATATCTTTCGTTTGCTGATGCGCTTGATTGTACACTCCTCAATATATTTCGTCTACCGATACGCTTGATTTTGTTGTGATCACGTGAGGGTTGATGACCACAGTTTCAATTTTTCGCTTTTTGCCTTCTTAAGAAACGTTCTTTTTTGTGACCAGTGTTAGCGAGAGATGCAACTCCAACAATATGAACCAGGCGTGCAGCCACGGAATTACCCTACTGAAAAAACCTTTGCGAAGAGTACGAGATTGTTACGAGGTGTACTTGTCATTAGAAAAAATTTTTTGAGCTATGAGAATCAGCCACGAATGCTGCGAAGTCTTGTATAGCTTCTATGGTGTCTCGTAAAGCTGTACAAAGACTCTACTGTGCTTCCCAGAGATGTACGAGGACTAACACAGCTTGTAAGAGATGCCTATACAAATCGAGTGATAACATGCAGACGTAATATGTGGCCTCATATAGTCCAGGCAGTCTCGCTGGGCTCATACACAGAGTCGTAGAAGACGTCATCCCGCTCGCGTAAAATTACGTAGACGCCATATATGGTCTTGACCAGAGTCTCGATGGCTCATACACAGAGGATGTACGAGATCGCATTTAGCTCAAGGAAAGGTTTGTACAGCAAGTGCAAAGTTAGGAAAACTCTTAATGATCGCAATGAACTTGCTAAATAGCAAGGCCTTGCATGTTTCAATCTTGTGAATAGCTGCTGTTTGAACGTCGTAAAAATAAAAAAATCTCGTTCTTTTACCTGGAAAATATTTTTTGCACATATCACACTGCATTATATCTGGTGTGCTGCGTTCGCTGCGAATGTAGCTGCCAGTGCAAGGATTCCTGCTTGTTAAAATGCACTTCACTTACACGAGCACTACAACAGGCGCTTTCGCCGTCTCTCTGCGACAATTTGCTCATATGTCTTCAAGGCTGCTTGATGAACATAGCGAGCCTCCGGCAAAGACGCCAAAGGCTGCGGAAGCTTGGTCATTGTAGTCGTTCATTGCAGCACCTTTCTTAATGTCCGCTAGCCATTGCCTGTACCGAGTAGTCAGTGAACACGCTGAAAATTCTTGGCTTTCGTGCAGGTGTTCTTCCCGCCTCTTCCTCGGCGGAGTGATGGCCCTTTGGGCAAAGTTCAAGAAACCTTACGCATAAAAATTTTTAACGCAACTTGTTTAGGAGCAGATAGCACGTACCATTAGCAACGACCCCGCCCTTCATTGTAAAAAGAAGAGATGCTAATCATAAATAAACCAGAGCCTTATAATTTACGAACGAAAAGAGGCTAACTCAACGGAGCCTGTAGCTTGTGGTGTTCCCCAAGGAGCGACGCTTTCGGCTAAAAAATAAATACAGCGCACGAGAGAACAATACAAAATCAAAAAGCACGAGGAGAAATGATACACGATTGGCACGTCCTATGCATGCTATCTTTTTTAAGATTTATTTCTTTCGCTCCTCCACCACCTTCCCTGCTTTTCCTGGGTTGGTTCGCAACTAAAACCGGCTCTATCTCAGGTTTTTCTGTCAGTCCTTGTTCCCCCCGAGGGGCGGCACTGTCTGTGTCCCTGTCCCTCCTCTTCCCCAAACTGCGAGAAGGTGCGCGCTCTACAATCTTCTAGAGAACATTTTATGACGCCCCCCCCCTCCCTCCCCCCCCCCAACTCTTCTACATGTTGCTCCCGTGAGCAGACGAGGGGGCTCTGTGCATATCATTTCATATGAACATATAATGACCGTAGAGCTTCCTAGACGTTGCGAGAGGCCCCATTCATTGATAAACTTTCTTGTGCGAGCGGTATTTTTGGGTAATATGTGTTTTGGTTGGAAGGTTATTTAGTACATTTTGAGAAGTCCATTTCTCTAGAGAAACTGCCTAGGGCTGCCATACATAAAGCGCAGCAAGTAACATTTTCACTGTCCAGCTTTTTGTGCGCGAATCCAGAAATCACGCGAAAAGGAAATGCACACACAATATTTACAGCTGAGGCTTTGCATTAGAAAAAAGGTCGTACGTCCTTGAACTGCATTTGCTATATATATATATAGGTAGTTTTGTATCTTAGTTATATATATTGTCTATGTTACAGCATGCAAGGGCATTTACAAAGCCCATGAAAAGAAAGAAGGCATTATCGCTGCAAGTATAAGAAGTTTAACGGTTATGATTTTCTTGTCCCGATGCAACAAAGAGAGTAAGACCATCGCGGCGAGATCCCGAGGGCGCAATGTCAACTGCCCGTACGATGCAACGGATTAAAATTTGTTCACCTTAATTGAGGCCCATAGCCACATCTGTTTACTTCTTTTGTAAACATTATTTAATAAAAACTACACAGAATGTTTGCTACCTTAGAAGCAGTGCAAAAGCACGGCTTCGTGCCACATAGAAGACTACGGTGAGCGGGCAGTGTCGCCAGCGGAGCGCTCGTGCTAAGCCAGCTGCAAATAAAGAAAGGGAAAGACAACAGACAATTTCGCACAGGGTTGGTACCGATCGGATTCGTTCTCACTGCACTAAATAAATAGGCTTTCCTGAAATGCTCCTTACAGGTGTTTTTTTAAAGTTAGGAAGCCAAGATTATGTGAATCTGCATGTACTTACGAAGATTATCGTTAAGAAACCTTAACTGAACATACTTTATCTTAGGTTAAGTAGAAAATCATTTCTAGTTAGAAGCGCCACATTGTTGAAAAATGCGTTCTGATAACATGGTCGACTTTAGAAACTGTCTTATCTTAGTTTACAAACCGAATAAGGCCTTGGGGCGATATTTTCCATAAAATTGTTTTACTTTTTATTTATTTCGGTCCTGGCGTCAATATGGGGAAACGCAATAGAGGTGGGAAGCAGCCAGCCAACCACATTCACAGGCGATCAGAGCGCAGAGCCCGCTACTCAGCGTCCGGCCCCTGCATCCAGTTCAGATTATTCACACGGCCCAAGCGCTGAAAAATCATGATAGTAACGGCGCCCAGCTTGTTTGCCGAGATCGGAGCACCACCGTTAATGCTAGGCAGGCGTGTCAAGCGCGGCGGCATGCTCCGCTATTTGTCGACCTCGGCGACAGGCCGCCAGTGGAACGCGGGCACCCGACGTATTCATGGAAGTAGGTGGCAGCATGGATGTGTTCATTCTCGTGAGCGAACTTCTTCCGCAGTCTACGTCACTAGGAGCAACGAGCAAAGGCCAAGGAGAAACTGAATTGAAAATCACATGTGTGGCTAGAGAATACCGCACCTTTTTTATAGCCACGGATCCTAAGAGGCAGGTCAAACATTTTAGGAAGGAATATCGTCATGAAGTTTACGCGTCCCTACAGGCCCCCACATTTCCCGCATTATCCAAGAAACAGCTGATCAGAGGCGCCTCTGTGCACGAGTTAAAAGCCATGTGAATGAAACACAACGACGAAATTTGCATTCGGCCAGCTTCATCTTCCTCCGCGGCAAACGTGTTGGGTCAAAGTCATACAGCAGTCGATATTTTACATGGCGGCCAGCCGAAGAATGGGATGTGGTGAACGGTGGCAATTTGATGATTTAATAGTTGCTGGCCTAGCGCAAGCGCTGCGTCTCGCGAGTCTGCCACCTTCGTCTCCTTCGTCACAATGTGACTCAGAAAGCGTTAACGTCGAGCTGCCCCGTCCCCGAGCGGTCTAGCCCCTTCTTCAGAGCTGGCCTAATAAAGACGGATGCGCCGGAAAACTCGACGGGGTCCACTTCATTTACTTGATATTCCTTGCACATTTCTTTCTTCTTGACCACGTCAGATAATATTCTTATGACGAAACTTATAATGCTTTCTTCCACTCCATTATCTAAGAGGCTGCACGCTTCGGATCAATTTTTGTGGGTCAGTGATGAAGGCTATATTTGTTTCTCCACTTTTTTTTTTGTTCAAAACAACGCAAACGAAAGCCTAAGTACAAATCTGATAGAGAAGACAAAGACGCGGAGGCAGGGAAGTTAGAAATTACATTCAGTTACCGAGTGATTCTCTTCCGTGTACAAAGTTCTTAATTCTTAAGATAGTTACAGTAGGCACTTTTTGTAAGACGTTTTTTTTTTTTCTTCCAACTCTACTGCAGCCCGCATGAGCAAGTAGCCTTGTTTCACGAGACCTTAGCATTTGCCTGCAATGGTGTTCTTTTCGTGCTTTGTTCTCAACACTACAAAGTGATTTCTGATGCAAATGTGTGACACCTTGGCAGGGGCTCAGCTGACCTTATTGAGATAGTTTACTCATGAAAACCAATATAGGGAGTACAAACAGAGAAGTTAAGAGTGCTCGGTACAATTATATTCCTTATATCTTAGCAAGTTTTTTACTCTAGCGCCGGAGTGCCTTTAAGTTAAGACGAATGTCTTTACAGCGAAAGTATTGAAACCAGCTGTCAATTGCTCTAAACAAATGATTAGTTGGACGGATTCAGGCATCACTCTATGAGTTAGCAATCGCTTCTTCCACCCGCTCACCAAAATCAGCAAGTCTGCTAGCAGCACAGCCATCATTTTTAGGCGTGCTACGCTTCTCGCAAATTCTCGCCAGCAAGGCCAGTACGTTTAGCTTTTCTCACAACTGCGCTTACAAAAAGGAAAGAACCTTTATCAATTTCTTGTTTTATTTTTGCGTTAATGCACATAATACTAATGCTGCTCTATATGGAGCCTAAAAAATAGTTCCCATAAGTTAGCATGACACCTTCGCGTCTTCAGTACCTTTGTACCTTAATATTTATCCATCCTCACAATGGCTTAATCAATTCCCCTATTGCCTGGTTTCGTCCATTGTATGATGAAAGCCTTATAAAAAAATGCAGAAAATGCCTGAGCAATGCACTGCCATGTTCTAAGAGGATGAAGAAGAAGAAAAAGAACACACTGCCTACTTCCACAGTGCGGAGAAAGCTTTTCAGCGGCAACATCACAGAGTGTGACAGATTTATTGCTTTAGCGCGAAAAAAAACACCTTTATCGAAATGGCGTTGGCGGGAACGCCGAAAATGAGCCTTCGCCGTCCAATACGAAAATTAGGTTTTACCCTGCGTGCTCGTGCTCGCGCGCGGCCTGAAAAAAAAATACGAGAGAAGTGCTCGTTTCACCGAATTTACGGTGCTACCGGAATACAATATGGTTCTGGGAACGAAGCTTAGGTTGCTCTCTGACGTCGTAATCAGGGGCACAAGGCAGCCGAGTTTGTCATTCAGTACTTTTCTCCTGATCAAGTCCCGCCTGTGGCAGTGGTAGTGTCGAAATTTGGGATGGAACGTTGTTTGTTCAGTTTAGCGACGACGTACCCACCAATTCGTAGAGACATAGGCTACGCCATACGACTCAATCAGGCGAAAGGGGGCAGCCATGCTAGGCAATAGCCGAGACGCGATCTAAAAAAAAAAAGTGCGGAAATACTAAAGCAGCAGGTTGGTCGACAAGGGCTATTGGGTGTTAGGCTGCAAAGTAATCTCCAGCGTGGGCGAATCTACAGCGGTATGCATGCATCCTCATTAGGGAATAGAATAACGAGGTTGGTACGACCCGGGTTGGCTTACTTCGGGAGGAAAAGAAATATGAGTTCCCGGGTAAAATTAAAATTTACCGCCGGGCTACTTTTTCCACGCTACGGGCCGCATTAGTGTAATGAAGGGCGACATCACGACGAAAGAAAAGTAAGGGCTACCGCACGTGCTGTGACACGAGTAACGTAACCATGCTGGGCAGGTGACCCCGAAGGCAAATGTGAATTTTCCTCACACAGAAAAAGAGACTCAGCAGTGCTGCGTTTTTATGGAGGAAAAACGCTAAGACGCCCGTGTGCTGTGCGATGTCAGTGCACGTTAAAGATCTCCAGGTGGTCAAAATTACTCCGGAGCCCTCCACTACGGCACCTCTCTCTTCCTTTGAGACAGATACTGCGCCTTTCATTTCCCCCAAAACCAATTAATATTATTATTATTATTATTATTATTATTATTATTATTATTATTATTATCCTTTCACTATTTAATTATGACCTATAATGAAGTAATGCGCTTTATGGCGTCTGGATGAATCTAGGCAATGTGTTCTGCACGCCCCAGCACGAGCATATTTCGCGTAAATTTAAGTTTTAGCTTTGTATTCGACGAGGCTGGTCTAGTGCTTCTTTCAAATTGTAAAATTCTTAATGACCTACATGTATGCACTAAAAACGACTGCGCATGCTGTAGTGAAGGAAAAGAGAGCAGCCAAAAAGGATAAAGCAATGTGAATTGTGAGGTTAGTAGGTCCATTCTCAGTGTTCTCTTTAGCGCACAAAAAGAAGACAGTTCTTTACTCTGTCGTCTTTGTGTGCACTGAAAATGAGTCTGAGAAACATAAAACAAATACAGTAGACCAATGGGCACTGCGCTGAAATGGATAATAAAGATTGCTGTCTTGTACATTTCGGAGTAGCGTTAAGTTTATAATAAAAATATTGTCGGTATGGTACTGCAGTTTTGCGTGTTGTATCTTATACGAAGCAGAAGCTAAATAAAAGAAGATAAAAGGCAACACATCGAATCTAACGAGAAGCCTGTAATAGGATTCATTTAACCAAAAGCATGGTTTGGTAAACCAGTTTCGCATGCAGCTTGCAGCTTCTTTGCATTCAGAATATAGTGACGTGAAAGCCACAGTTGATTAAAAATCTAAAATCTTCTGGTCTCCTTCCGTTTTGCATGTGCTCGTTAAATAAGGTTTTCTGAGGCAGCGAAAGGATAAGTTTACGCTTCCAGCCGAACACACCATATAGAAAGTGCTAGATTTTATTCCCGAACCTTGTAGCTCTGTTCTTTTTTCGAAATCCGCCGCTCGAAGCACGCATTTTCGTTCCTTAACGTTGGATATATTTGAAGACTCATCTTTGGCTTTCAGAGATCGAAAGCGCACAGGAAATTTTCTGTGTTTAGTTTTCTTCTGCATAGCCAAAAGCGCCAGTCACACATTGACAGCATTTCCAAGCTTTATAGAAACAAATGAACGCATCCTCTCTGCAGATGGCTATAAAATATATCGTCCATCTGAAACTCATTTTCTAAAGATAATGCAGACTACGGTGTACTAGGCCTTAGACGTGCACTAAATTGACCCTTAGCTCGACTTTTTACATATACATGCTCCGAGTATTCCTAGAAGCTTCTAATTATTGTATTTCGCGGCCGATTTTTCTATTAAATCCGATCAAATGTCCCGGCTCCCGCCTTTCGTTCTAACTGACCGCACACACTAGGAGGTGCAATCAGTGAACGTGCAGTCAGCCAGTCGCGTGGCGACTGGCCACTCTGTAGTTGCCGGAGTAATACGTAGTAATACGAGGACTGATATTAAAAACTGTGCGGGTTGCTTTCTTGCAAGAAAACTTGCAACAGCACTTGCAACAAAACGCGATGGCGTCCCACAGATTACAAGAAAGTGTATACCCATGGCTGTCGCGGGAGTGAAAATTAATGTGAATTAGCTCAGCTAATGAAGGATATACAAAGCGAAAGCTGTCGGCGTTCATTAAGTTCATTGGGTTCATTGGCGTTGGCGTTGACAACGTTCTAGACTCTGATGATTTTGAGGAAAGAAAGGGCGCATAACTGGCTCCCTCGGTAAGTGAACGCCTCAATCGCGCTTTGAGGTACGTGGAGGTGGTGAGAGAGAGAGAGATGTGGGCTGCATGCATTAGCGCTGACAGCGCTGTGGCAGACAGGCGGCACTGCAGCAATAGCTAGGCAGCAGCATTCACTAGGTGGCCAACCTCCCGCGATCAACCATTAACTGCCACCTGCCAGGGTGCAGGGTGGGCGCTGCCTATCCAGTGTACGGAACGCACTTTACGTTTGAGACGCCAAGCCGCCTCTGCATCTGCTCGGCTAGATCACGTGCTCATGCAGCAGCCGCCCCGTGGCTGTGGAGCCCAGGTGCAGCGACGGCGCAGGCTAGGCTCGGCGGCGCGGTGAAGTCACGTGATGCGTTGCTATGGCAGCGGCGCAGCAAGGACGTTCAGGGTCAAACTGCAGCCCATGGGAAAATCGGCGCCGCTAGGCTAGTATAGCTTTCGCTTTTAAAACCGGGGAGTGGGGCAGACACGGGACATTCGAGAAAAAGGAATCGGGATCACGGACCCACCACAGGGGAAGATGTTTGGCGCGCGCTTCTGCCGGAGCCGCGGTGGGGCGCATCATCCCGCGGCAGCACACGAGGAGCAAATATAGTGCGATTGCTTCGGCCTTGCTTTTATGGTGACATATTCTCTGAACCAGAAATATGAAGCGGTTTTATCAAAGCATTACTGACATCGTGTCGAAAAAGAGTGATGAACGTCACTTTGGCTGTCTAGTAGGTTTTCAGTTGCCAATCATAAGGTGATGAAGTTGATTTTCGCAAAATCAAAGTCCGCGCGCATTCTATTTCCGCAGGATTAATTTGTGGAAATGTTGTCTGCGTCTGAAACTTCCGGAATGTTCTTTTTGAAGCATTTTTGTGTAGGTCTCCTACTGATAAAAGTCACCCTTGTGAGGTGTTGAAAAATCTATACTACGCAGCTCTGCGCTGCTGGCAGAGGTGAAATGTTTCGAAGGTTTTCACCTCAGTATACCTGGTACCATTCGACGAATCCCTGAGGTCTTAAGCACGGTCGGCAATTTGCAGATTATTTTATTTCGAAATTTTTCTTTTAACAAGAAGTGTGCGGTCGAACTGGAAAGTTTTCTATCTTGATAATAATTATTTTACATATGCCAAACTTTTCATGACATAAAATTTATTTGCTTGTTTACATCTTTGCAGCATTGATGCCTGTTTCTGTTTCATCTTTAACGTGACCACGTATTTTCCTTCGTGCCAAGTGGCACCGGAAAGAGGCACTCTAAGGAATGAGCTTATTGCTGGAGAGTTGTAATCTTGGTGAGTTGACCCGTATTCTTGAAAAAAAAGACAAGCAAAAAAGAAGAAGGACAGAGAAGACACGAGAGACACAGCGACTGCCTCATCGTCGACAGCTTACACAGTAGAGAATATATAACTGTAAATTATGTCACATGCAGGCATTCCTTCGTATGATGATTCGGTGATAAGAACGGTAAAATTCAGCTAATGACGAAAGCTTTTCTCATCATTATTCTTCAGGAAGCCTCTAGAAGAAACTTCGCTTTAAAGTCGCGAGCTTTTGTAAGTTCGCGTTGCTTCTGCTCTTTCAGTGAACCAGCAAGGAACATTTCTGATTATTTTCCTCATATCCGACATAAGGATTTGTTAACAAGGCTACTCAGCGCTATCAATTTTAGCATTTCTTTTCGTCAGGCGCATAATTACTGAAATAGCGAGGTGCTCGGCAGAAATGGCAGCAGAACGATAAAAAAGAGATAACATACATCGACCGAGTCCGGAAATGAGAAAGTTGCAAGATATAAGGTTGCATTTATCCAGAGTCCTGGTAAATTTCTGGATGCAGTCACAATGTGCGCAGCCGCAAGCATGTTCAAGAGGCAAAAGAACAGCCAAAAGGAATCGTCTTCGGCAGCAATCCATATAGCTTTCACAGGAAGCATATATATTAACTCGATGCTATCATACTGCAGGCTAGACTAAGAGAATGGTAGCCAAGAAGCCGTGTCGGCTTGTATTGGAGTGCGAATCTGACGTACGTGGATCCGATTTGAGGAAGTTGTTTTCCTCAATGCTGTGCAGCGCGGCAAAATCACAAGGGGGCAAAACAGAAGCACAGTACGTACCCTTTCAATTTCAACGCTAGTATCGATCCGTGGTGCATATGTGGTGCCGAAAATTGCATGGGAATAATCGGATGAATTGCGCGGGCGATACTGACAGTATGTGACCTGGTATGCGTTCACAGGCTACGCGTGTGTGATTGTCCCTTAGCTAACTAAGAGGCCAGGAATCATGTTTCACATTAGAAGTGCAAGGTGCGCTCCGTTCTCTGAATTGATCGGGAAATTGAAGGAGGCATACGACGGACATCATACACCTTATCTGTTGTGCCCATTAGAAGAGGACGCCATACATTGCCACGCATTACTCAAGAACTACAAACATGCGCCGGCCGAATCAGCAGAATAGACGACCAATTGTTTTGGGTTAAAGGAAAGGGGAGAAGTTCAATTTCGCAAGATTGTGCTGAATAAGAGAAAAATATTAATGAAAAGAAAGCCAGAACTGTGACACAATGAGCAGAAATTAACACGCGCGAGATGTTACGGATCGACTATCGATTGCGACTGCTACAAAGTGGCAAAATCAGCAGTAAAACAAGGCTGATCTTAATTCCGGTAGGGCTCATCTGTGGAAGTGTTGTGGCTTCTATGTCATATTTATTTAGTCCTGCCCCACAGCCTTATTTTTGTGGAACATTCTTTCTATCTGGTGCTGTCAACAATAACATGCAACTTTATTGTCTCGTGCAGTTATTATGTTTTCTGCATTGATTGAAAAGAATGTACTGCGGAACTTCCTAAATGCTAGGCCGTATCTGCAGTTTGGTGTAGTGATATACTATTTATTACTTATTACGACCTCAGCTTAAAGGCAACTTAACGTACAGTTCTACGCAAGAGCGTATAGAGCTCATCCGTTCGAAAAGCCATCGGCGTAGTAGTAACCGGCCCCACGTAATTTTTGGTACAAATGATTGATAATTAATTGGTGTGTGATAGGAGATAACGAGTTAATGAAATCATTACAATCGAAAAAAGCAAAGAAGAAATAAAAAATGAAAAAAGAGGAGCTCAGAGGTGGCAAAATGCTCAATATAAAAAGGCAATGTTTGATGATGCTAATTAAAACATTAGAGTGTGTATCTGAACTAACACTCATTTGAATGAATGGAAAAAAGAAGAGAAATGCGTTCAAAGGTGTAAAACTGCTCAGAATGGCTCCCAGGAAATCGCTCCCAGGTTTTATTTCGACGACGTCGTTAACGGGATAATTTTTTCATTTCAATTCTTTTATTTTTCCAGAAATTATGGATCCTGGAAAAGGTCAAGAGCTCAAAGCTGTCTCGACAGCTTGACTAGGCCCATGACCCTTTCTACAAGGCAGTAGTGGTTTCCAGCAACAGGTAGTGTTCATATTAATTGACATCAAGAAATGCAAAGAACAATGAGTTGTACAATAGCAGATATGCAATTAAAATTATTAACTAAACAGCATATGATTTCAAAATGTGCCTACAATAACTGTACTGTAGAAAAACAGAATACAAACATGTTCTTGAAAAACAGCACTTGCAAATGAAAAGGTAAACATGCATAGCCATACATTCTTTGAATAGAAAAAAATATTCTCAGTTCTTTTATGCCGCAACTCACCACACATTTATGCTCATTTAGAATAAATGGCAGATTATGCTGTAGTGACTGAAATTTATAATTATTTCGAAATTTCGGGCGGACCCAGACATCATCATTACGCGTGGATAGTGTAACATGTCTTCTTTTTAGAGATCCTAGTTTCAATAAAAATTCCTGAAAAGCTGCAGTGGAAAAGTAAAAAGAGCGGAGCAGGCGATATGGATACATATATTCAGCACTAATGATGTTGTAGCTTATATAAGCACTTCGCGTGGGAGACAGGTAATCAAGGTTTGCAATATATCGCATGATTCTCTTTTGAAGTACAACTATCTTTGTAAAGTTTCTTTTTGTCGTTGTAGCCCATACTAGACCACAGTAGTCGATATGTGAAGCAAACAGTGCGTGATAAATTTGGATTTTGGCCTGTGTTGGAAGAAGATGTCGGCAGCGAGATAAGATTCCCGTCACTGCGACCAGTTTTCTACAAAACTATGAGAGTACGAAACGATGGTAGTAAGAAAAAAGCATATTTTCCTGCGCTTAACAAAAATAAGAGAGTGGGAGACAGCCAGACCTCAATGTTTCTTTTAAATTTTTCGCAATTTTTATTTGATTAACATCAGAACGTTCGTTCCACCATATTTTACCCTATGTAGAGCGTCTTTTGTTGGTGATTATTTTCGTCGCAGCAAGAACACCCGCGTCCTACCTGCCTTTCACAAACCGACGGCGTTAATTCCTTGACATATTCTTTGCAAAATGTACTTCCGGGTTTCGCTTCGATATCGCAATCATTATCGCCCAGAATCTGCGGTATACATTCAGGCTTCGATCTCCAGGATTCAATGACGACACGTGATCTTCAGTTGCTCCTTTCACCTCACATGTGCCGTTCTTGCCGCTTATTCGACTGGCCTTTTCCTGGCAACCAGTGAACATTCATGAAGGCGCCGAATATAACCCCTTCGTGTGCACAGATCACAGAAACTCTTTTGGAAATGAGGATTGCGAAGCCTGCGTGGAGCGATCGATGGCATGGGGAAAGGAAGCGCTATAGCTGGGACATCTGAAAGTCACAGAACGAGAAGAAGAGAAGAGAGATAGATAGATCGGATGGAAGCACGGAAATGAGCGGAGCGGGGTCGTCACGCGTCGTTAGCCTCTCCCGGACGAAGGGCACCGCATTCAAATCTGTCGGAGAAAAATCGATTTCTAATCAACGCGTTTTTGGTGCAGGTAGTGGACAAGTGTACAGGTACAGAATTCAGCCTTTCATCTAGAAGTGATTACCTGTGTTTACGACGTGCCTTTTCAGGAGTCGTTGGCATCCTGATTAGGCGGATCTAGCTATAATATTTTGCTGCTTTATGCGCGCAGCTAGAGCAAATAGGACCGGGCGATGCTACGGCTGCCAAATGTTCTATATTTGAAGAGCCCGCCGGAGAGTACAAAAGCAGCGAAGAGCAGTGTGACTACAAGGCTTCAAAGATCAAAGAAGCGAAATAGTCAGGTAGGTTCTCGGACATAACTGGGAACCTTTTTCGCCTGTTATGTCTTTTTGAAAGTAAGAAAATAATTTTATTCATTCATTAGTTGTTTATACAATACTGCCAGTCTCAAGATGTGGCCGCAATGAGGAGTGGGTGATATGAAGCACCGAACTACGTAATACATGCGTAAAACGCATGAAGACACAAGAACCATAGGTTTCTGAAAGCCACATATACCCGTAAACGTTTCTGGGAACTCATACTTAAGTGCATATGTATCTTTGATGTGCACATGCGCGCACACGAAGCTCCTATGACACCCTTGTTCTTAAACATGGCAGAAGCGCACAAGTAGGAGGTATTTTTACTTTTCTTGTTAGACTCCCTCAGTGCAAATTTATGGCCCGTATGTAGTTAAAGCAATCGAAGGATTTAGCAACATCATAGTCCATGCGCACTCTAAGGAAGGCAAAGTGGGCTATTCGGTTGAAGGCCCGTACGACGTATAAATCAATGTACGCCTCAAGCGACTAGAGGCACAAGCTTGTTGTGTGTATGCTGGAAGTGCGGTGAGAATAGGGTGGGAACCGGTGAGAATAGGGCCAAAAAATATGGCCGCAAGCGCTTAGAGAATCGCTGTATTGTGCGTGTTGAACGTCTAGAGACAGCTGTGCCTTCAAGGCATCTGCCGAAGTGAGGCGTCAAAATTTGTACTGTATATCTCAATCACGGTTGTCTCTCAGCGTATAAAGTAGGTACCACTATTCATGTCACTTAGGGCACGACAATATTCTTGAGAGGCTGTCTATTCGACGCTGTTTTATTTGTGCTCTCCTCTGTCTTGAATGTTCAGTGGTGATTTGTGCTTTCTCCAACGCAGGCATCTAGACGACTATTGTTTAAGCACGCACTCAAAAATGTCAGAGCAGGAGTGGTTATTTATGGGATTCTCCAGGATAGCGGTGATTTCAAACCATGAAATTATTACTATTTGCATTCACAAAAGACTCACGGCTGATGGATGTTCTATAGCTTGAAAAAACATCGCTAATTTAATTATTCGCCATGCTATATAATGCATTTTCGTGCAACCATTTTCTCCAAAAGTCTTAACCAGCCACCGCAGTAGCCTCAGTCATGCACTTAAAACTGCTATTGGCGACAAAAAAAGAAATGTAAATATGACATGTACGGTGCGCAGCTTAGTTTAGGTTATAGCTTGTGTTACTCAAGAAACCACTCTAAGGCAATGTTTATTCTACGCGGCTCAAATTTGGCCACATATGTTCCTCTTCAGAACACTATCAAGTTACGTTTTGCAGCCGACTCGCATTTCGAAATAAGGGCACCTCAATTTATTAAAGTTAAATATATTTGAAAGAATTTTTCTTTATGAAAGCTTATCGGTGGCGTGGAATGCGTTATCGAAACAGCACCGTCTATGAACTGCCAACAAAACAATATGTCCAGGCTAGGTTACATGACCATTAGGGAGAATGTGGCGCAAGGGATAAGGCCTAGGAAAAATGTACGGCATGATGTCATCTGATTTGGCCAGACCTGTGCCACAAGAGTCATGTGATGCGCACAGTGGACGATGGGGCTGTGGAGAAAAAGGGTATGGGAAGACGCAGTAGAAGTACTCGACAATCGGCCTCCGTACTGACGTGCTGAAGGCCTGTCTTGTTGAGGCTGCACTGAATGGGAGGTGAGCGCGGTGTATTGTTGTGCCGGTGACAATAAGGTGCTTGTGTCGTGATTACCGCCGCCAAGTGTATTTAATTTAAAAGAAAAACTGCGCCGGTATGAAGTTCGGTTTCAATAAATCTGTGCGACACCTTGCTATAGTCAGAACACTGTTAGGTGACAATACTATTAAAACGTAGGCAAATAGTGACTCGTGAGTTTCATCTCCTCGGCATGCGTTGTGTCAAACTTTTCTTAGAAAAAAAAGTCACTCCTATTGATTCGTATGTAATTCTGATTAAAAACACGTATTTAGCTTTAATCTTTTGGCATGCGTGTAAATGTAATTCCGGAATGAGAGCGGCATTCGCGCATTGAAATTGAAAATGGTTGTTTTTTTTATTTCCGCTTTCATGTAGTGGTGACCAGACATAAAGCACAAGAGAGTGAGCCAGGCTCGCGGCGGCTCTAAACAAGTATTTTATTTTGGCAAACACTCGCACATCTAAGAAAAGAAAAAGTTAAGTGGCGCAGAAGAGCCACAGTCATTTTACACTAAATGAACCGCACTTGATCCAAACATTTTCTAATTGCTTTTCCTTTGGCCTTACTGCCGACCAATCTTAGCGATCAGGATCGCGGTTTTTTGGTGTACGGACATGGGGTGAGTAAGGTTGGCTACCTTGAAGCTTAGCTCACGCGATCGCCTGATCAATCTCCATGACACCAGCGGCTATAATACCACCTCTCCTTCCTTGCCGTGTCGCAGTTCTGAGAACTGTACTGCTTGAAAGCTCCACTCATCAGCAACATCACACTGAAGTAGAGTCAAGCGACCTGCTTGAGCGAAAATTCACGGCATATTTGATGCTCATCTCGGAAATTTTATTTTGGGCTTGTGGGACACACATCGCACCTAGGAGAACGTTGAGACAGATTGCCACTTTTTCTCATTTTACTGGGCCGATGAGTGATTTGGTCTTGAACTAATATTAAACCTAAATATGTGTAGTGCACTGGAGTTCTGTGTTTTCTCTCTGTCTCCTAAGTCTCTTCCTCAAAACTGGGCACGTCCCTAGTACTCCACCTCTCCAGAGGTGGAGTGGGACGCGATTCGCTATGCCGGAGCAAGTTGCCTGATTTTTCCTGGTGCCTCAAGTTACGGCTAGTGAAGTATAGTTTGTGTATTGGGATCTACCAAGCATCTAAATTTCTGCTGAAGGATTGTTTTTTCTTAGCATAAACATTTCAGCATGAAAAACGAAAGCGGTTATTCATAGTTTAAATGTAAATGGTTGTGCCAGACTGAAGGTCCATGGATCGAAAACTTCCGCCTCGCTGGCGTTCATTCGCCGTCAGGGAATATTCTGGCATTTCATGTGCGTTGCGAAGCCGTCGATGTCAAAATAGATAAGATGTGCTGGTCACCAAATGGGAGTCAGGGTAAACAGATAAACCGGCGAAGAGCAAGAAGCAAAAGAATCAGCAGCAGGCCGGTAAAAATATTTGTTTATTTGATTCCTCAAGGGTCTCATGTGAAGGCATAACATGAGCAAACTACATGAGATTGTGTAAAAAAGGCTGTTTCCTTCAGCTTGCTTAAACATTTTTGGATATTAGAAATGATCATTGTTGTCTTTTTTTTAAAACCACAAAACAATTAAAAACCTTATGTAAACTGGTATTGTATTTCCGCTGTTTTTAGAGGTTAATTTCATGGTAACTACACATATTGTCAAATCCATCGCGAGACCAAAATTTTTTGTTGCCAGTTTTCGCAAGGACTGCGCAATTAATTAGGCCCCGCGGCAATACTCAAAGTGATTATCTGAAATCAATAAGGCGCACTGCAAAACGATGAAGCAGAATGTTGTTGTTCTGCCACCTTTGTCGCCGTTGTCACCATCGTATACATTTGTTACAGCAAAAGTCGACAAAATATTTAATATTTACAACCCATTTGACATTCAATTTCAGAAATGCAGCATGAATAGGTGCTTCACGTATGGTGGTCCTGAACGCCGCACGAGCAGCATACTGAGAAAGGTGTTGGAGGAGTATCAGCTGGGTATTTCTAAAGAAACAACTGCTAAAAGTGAGAGAATATATTTGCAGACCAACCTAGAATTGGTGCACGTGATTTTATGGATACTTTAAGCAGTTTTTGGTAACCTAGTATCCATAAACCATCCAAACCGCCATATTTGCCTTTTTCTCTCCAACTCTATTGCTTAACTTAGTATACGATAATTCTGTATTCGACCAAACAACGCCCATAAAAGGTAGCGTAGTTTCATTCTTAAGTATAGAGAAGTTAATGACAATTATCGCTACTTCCTCTGCTATTGATTTGTGCTTTTTGATATCTAGAAAACACAAGCTAATGATTACAAGTCAGATCCAGGATTTTTAGGTCACATGAGAAAAACATGAATGTGTACTGAAGAAAATGAAGCTCTGAAAAAAAATTGCACTCAGAACCACAAAAAAAGCTCAAGAAAGAAAAGAGCAACTAAGATGCATACTTATGGTCTCCTTCAAGATTAAAAAAAAAACCTTCTTCGAGGGATTACAGTCGAACGGAACTCTTTAGCATCCCGTGTGTTTGCACCCGAAAATGTTTCGGGGACCGAACGAGTGCTTGACTGACAGTGTTTGTTGCTCGTTTGTCTCAACTTTTTTCTTTTTTTTCCTTATTTTGTTCGTTCTTGAGCGCTCGTACAGAGCCTTACACTTAGCATTACGTAATGCCGGTCTTCTGTAAAGTATGTCACTCCTGCTTGCGCATTTACGCCCTCACTTAGGTGACATAACTGATAAAGTAACTTTGAAAGTTGTTTGGTTTCTTTTTTTTGGGTATTCTGGCAACGTGGGCGAACAACGCCGACATCTAACAAAGCTAGGAATAAGGAGAGGAAATCTAAAACCGAGCAAAACAACACCCGTGGCCGAAACAAGGACAGAGGGTTTGGGTTCCCCTTCGGCTTGCCCAGTCATTGTTTCCCGGCACAACACTTTGGATGGGCGCACAGACAGGCGGCGGGTAGTCAAGCGAGCAATCGTGGCTCGCGATCTGTGGGCGTCGAGGGATCGCTTTGCACTGCGGGCGTGATCCGCGGAAGGCCGCGACACTTCCTCATGCTCCCTTCTCAGGAGCGAAGGGCGGTGCCGTCGGAGCAAACCGAGACCACCGTTCCCTCTTTGTGTCACGTTCTCCCCGCGTTGCTGCGCGAGCCCTCGAAGCTATTCTCGAGGCTACGGCATTTCCGGAGCCGTAGAATGGTGCACGCTGTGGCCTCTTTTGTCCCGCCTAAACAGTGACGGCCTAAGGCCACGGAACGTCCGCGACAACGAGGCCAGCGGTCCCTTTCCCTCGGCATACAGTGCTCTTCCGGGCTTTGCGCTCCAAGGGATGCTCTTGACGTACGATCGTCTGTCATGGGCGACAGATGATCGTGAGTTGTCTTCGCCACGAATAGCTGACGTCTTATTTATGTTGAGTAGAGAGTTCTTTCCTTTTCACACGCATTGTTCTAAGCTAGATTTTAAAGGAAGGCTCCCGATTTTTTATGTCCCGGTAGTTGTTTGTTTGACAGAGGAAAGGATGAGCATGCTTCCTGTGTCTTTTACACTCAGATTTTTTACTGGTGAAACGTTCATAAAAACTCTACGTGAGAATTAAAACTTATGCATCCAAACAAAATTACTTTCTAATGGGCATGTAGCAGCGGATAGTTTTGTAAAATAAGTGTTTGCTTCCTCTCTTCGTAATCCGCCAGTCCTATATCATAATCTGATAGCGAGCACTTCAAGTGCCCTCTGAGCAGGCTTGACATATTCTCGCCGGAAGAATAAAACACGATGGCCTACCCATGCAATCAGTAAGTGAATGATGTGAGATCGGCTCTATATGCAGGCGGGCAAGAAAGCACTGATGAAGTTAGTCACTAATTGTGTGAATCCGCCCACTTGTTGAGAAATAATAAATATTTAAGTCCTAATATATTTACAGTCATCAAAATATCGAAGAGCTCAGAATAAATTGATCCTCGAACATTTAATATGAAACCTGTAGAAGAAAACATACCTAATGCCTAAATCGGGAAGGCTATATTTTATAAATGGAATGCCAAGGTGCTAATTGACTTTTGCAGAAAATCTATAATGCCTGCAGCAAGGGAACACCTAAACGCTAAAACAGGCATCCACTATCAAGGCCAAAAATAAAATAAACTATGTGCATATCGTTTTCCGCAATTCTTTCAGCAATTATTTTCTTTTATTTATGCTAGTTTTGGTTTGTTTATTTTTGTTTTTAGTTTAGTTTCTATTTTAACTTTTCTTGTTCTTGTTTTTCTATGTTTATATTTGGTATTTTTTTTTCATATTCTGATTTGTGCTTTTATTTTATTTTATTTTGTTATGGTTGCAATTTCTTATTTTTCATGTTCCGCTCCCTGCCTCCCGAGGTCGTTTATCATGCCGACATCATCTTGAAAAACTGTAGCCGTAAAGCTTTCGCTCTAAAAATGAAACCAAAAGAACAGGAATTCTATTAAGGCGCTAGATACTCGGGACGTTTACACAATTTTTAAATTTACAGTTTTCGTTTCGTTTCAAAAAAATAAGAATTCTTGTTCTGCAATACAAAATGCAGCAACCATTAAAAAAGAAAAAAAAATGAGAAAAATAGAAAACTGACACGTTTGTCTTATGTGATTCCACAATATTACGAGGTTGCGATAAATTATAACAGTGATTTGCATGTTTTTGATTCAATATTGTACAATAGCTTTTCAAGCATAACGGCAAGAAAAGTAACTTCTGCAGTATAAATGACATTGGCTATCTCATTTTACAGTAGCCAACAGAGAAGGTAATGAAAAGAAGGTTCTTGTTATGACATTTGATAAGAACCAACAGTCAGGGCATCCAAGGAGCGTAGGGTATGGTTTAATCTCTAGTTTTCATCCATGGGAGATTATTTATTGAATCTTAAAATAATTAATAAATTTGACTGATGAAAAACCAACTTAAAAAAAATCCTCTATGCTCCTTGGCTTCACTAACTGTTGGCTTTCGTCATATAAGTGATAACGAGCACCTCTTGCCATTCTCTCGTCTGGTGAACAGTTTATCGAGGGCCTCGAATCTGGCAGTCTTGAAGCCATAGTTAGCATAAGTGGATTCTAGCACAGCTTCCGCTCTGACCATTTGACCCCGTTAATACGTTTCATTCTCATTACCAGAGGACGTGCTACGTCCGTCACTGTGAATGAGGGTGGCGCTGGTGAACACTCTCAAGGTTTGGCTACAATGCACATAAATATCGCCAAAGCAGACCATTCGACAGCCGTCGACGTAGTTCAGTTGATAGACCTCCGGGCGCGAAATTCAGAGGTCATAGGTTCGGATCCTACCGGGGGCATGTGTTTGTTTTTCTTCTGCTTTATTGATTTTCCATTGATGAAAACTACAAACTCAAGAAAAAGAAAAGCATTCCTATGCTCCTTGATTTCTTTGGTTTCCTTCAGTTTACAGTATATTGAGTGTCTCAGGAGGTCGAAAGCATTTACATAATTTTGGTTTAACATACATTAGTAATTCTAGGCGTAAGAGTATTGGCGAAGATTTTTACACTTACATACTTTTGGCTTGATTTCTTTATACAACTGCTAGTGAAAAGATGACTTAAATATATAGTGGACCATTTGAAGGTGTCATTTTTGCATGGTTTGAAGTCTGCATCTGTTTAACGTCCCAAAGCGATTCAGACTATAACGTCTCTATCTGTGTTTCCAGTCATCTCGGTGGTTGATAGGCATTGAAATATCTTCATAATTTTTTGCCTGGCTTGAATTAATAATGAAGGAGATAGCTGTATGACGCTTAGATTTAAATGAGAGTTTGAAAAGCTTGGAGAGAAACTTAAGTAGCCTTGTAATGGTTGCAGTTTTGTGAATATACCATTGTAGAAAGGTCAAATTTGTTCTCGTTGTGAAGCTATGTTTGCATATATCTTTTTGCACCGGTAGACTGCAGGAATTGTTTTAGAACAAAATGGCCTTGCTTAGGCAATATACATTTTTATCCCACTGTTAGTCCAAACATTTAAAACAACAATGGGGGTGTGCTCCTTGACATTATATCTGGAAATTATGGCCTAGCTTGCTGAGAATGTTTAGAGCCTTGAAAGCTCCAGGTCCACGCATATTTTGGAGAGGTAGGAGAAAGGCGCGCTCAGTTTCCACCTTTATAAGGTGGCCAAGTTTGCATTATATATTTTTTGGAAGCCACAGTGTGTCGAGGTGGCGGTAGGAACTCAAGGAGATCTTGGTCATTCGCAGCGGCTTGAGGAACAGCTAGCGCTCTTTTTAGGCTTTGCGCGCAACAATTCTAAGCGTTAATATTGTGATCGGACGGGGACATAAAAGTAGCTGACACATTATACCACTCACTGACGGGCTTGATGGAGTCTTTCTATTCGGGAAGGTTGATTTCTTCTTTGTTAGCCTGATAGTCCAGACTTCACATTTAGGCACGGAAATAAAGGTTAGACCAGTGAATCTACAGCTCGTCACCCATGGAGACGTGAGTCCAGAGCGACGTTAAGAAAGCGCATGGGTCTATATTCGTAAATTGCAGAGCTGCCGTGCAGTATTTTATGCTGCCCATAGCCTCTCACTATACCTGGGCACAGGTTGAAGCCAGGCGTTTCAGCAGATATGCATGCCCACAGATCGAAGATACTTTTTCTTGTAATAGGGGACTCTCCTGTTATCAAAACCAATCCATCTGCTTGGCACATATGATCTGAAATCTAAAATACTACATACAACAGTGTATCTGGCCAGCGCAATAAAGAGTTCAAAATAAATTAATCCTTTAATACTTAGAAAAGCGAAAACTAGTCAGCAGTCTGCCTCTGTGCCAGAATATCAATCTGTTCTTCAAGTAGAGATCATTCACAATATTCCTAGTTTCATACATATGCTGAACAAATGTTGGACTTCGATGATTCATGCCTATTTTTGTCTTAAGCCTATTTTTTCATGCTTTGATTAGTTTCGAGCTCATGCTCTGTAAAACTGCGCGCTCAAGACGAACTTATTTCCCAAATTAAGTGCACATTCTGATATGATGTTTTAATGTTTCATTTATGTATCACTGCTGAAGTTGCATATGTGAAAAGGGTAGGAATAAGAGGTAGTAAGAGTAAGAGGAGTAAGGGGGGGGGGGGAGTAAGAAAAGTGGCGATAAAAACAGTCGTCATTCTACTAAAGCTGGTTATTACGCAACAAAATCGGTATTTACTGTCATCTCTAATGCAGATCTTCTGCTTCTCGGGTCTTTCGCAGATGTTGCTTCAATTAGGACATCAGTAATGACAGTTGCCATCCCTTAAAATTGTCTCATGGTTTATAGCTTATTAGTGTGTTTTGGCTGCTTATGCGACGTAATCTCTCTTTTTCTAGCAGAGGTATAAAATACGTAACGATATTCAACTCTTTTCAGTGCCGATATAATTGTTTTATTTTGGCGAAAAATTTAATGATAAATTTCACAGAGCTGAGGTGAGACATTGCACTCAAGTTAAAAGCTGCTGGCATTGTGCATGTCAATTGTCGCTTAGAGTCACCGGATTGTTTTTCTTCTAGATTATTTTTTTTACTTCGCAAGCCTCGATGTACCCGCTTTAACGACAGCTCGTGCACTGCATGAAGGCATTGAATGACCAGCTGCAGTGCTTTCGTGTTGCACCTAAAGGAATAAGATTAAAAGGTGCTTCCAATATGTTCGCATAAGTGACGAAATTCAAGAACGTTCCCAGGGTCGGTGGACGGAAATATGGCGTCGTCTTTGCTGTCCAAGGAATTTTCTGCAACTTCGACGGTCTCAAGCTGTAACTGTCGTATACAGTGGAGGCAATACCACTGTATATATTAGTAGCCTGTTATACTCAGTGGCACGGGCAGGGGCCTATTGGTTTACATTCTTTTTCTGGCTGCCCCACCATACTTTTTATATATATTAGTGGAGCGGGGAGTCCTCCCTTCTATCGGACTCACCTACTTTCTGTATTGGCAGTCTGACGAACTATGCCCCACTAACAGAATTTTTTTGTGGTTCTGCTGACACCTTGTGCATATATTTCGCGGCGTGCGAAGTAGTTTCCAGAAGCGTTTACTTCCATGATGCCAAATAAAACATTAGATTTTTATATTTTTTTATGGAATCGGGAAGCACGTATACCGGGCGGTCGCTTTTACACATTCAATAAAAATAAGTCGCCGAGCATGTGCTTTAAAAAACATTACCATTGCACATACAATCTTAGCTCCCTAAAAATATTGCTTTCGTTTAAGCAGTCGCAAAAGACTCGCGAAAAGTTATAAGCTCTCCAGAAAAGTGCTCCCCAGAAAAGCTAAAAGCAATGTAACGAATTTCTTTTACATGAGTTTCTCATGGCAAACATTTTTGAATTTGGTAGTTTGTTTCCAACTTTCCTTGCCTCCAACTATTTCCAGCTGTTCTTCATTAAATTACACATTCGCTGGTCAGAAAGTCCTATTTGAACCTGATAACGACAAGCCCCACGGTGTTTCATTGCTGTGGCTTGGACGTTTTCAGCCATTTTTTTTTCAATCGGAAACAACTCTTTTTCCTTGCTTTACACTTCGTCCTGGCAACCAAAGAAAATTAAGAGTTTGCTCATGTTCT
Organism: Amblyomma americanum; assembly: GCF_052857255.1. Taxonomy (NCBI): domain Eukaryota; kingdom Metazoa; phylum Arthropoda; class Arachnida; order Ixodida; family Ixodidae; genus Amblyomma; species Amblyomma americanum. The sequence goes on from NC_135500.1 coordinate 133,339,538, forward strand.
CGTTCTAATTCTTTCTAAGTTTCTTTCATAATGCTATTCACCACAACGATTTGTTCTTAAGAATTTTGCCCACAAGGTACGTTTTAGGAGAAAGGAGCAAAGAGAAGTATATATTCCGCTGCACTTCTAACTCGCAAAACGTTTTTGAAGTGCAAGGTGTCTGTGCACTCTGCTCTATCTAGCGGTTGGGCGTTGCGCGGAACCCGTTTTAGTCCGTTTGATTACCCGCCTCAGTACGTGTCTTACTGGCCTCGCGAGTCCGGGTCCGTTGCCATGGCGTCACCCCACGAGAAGTGAGAGCCTCTGCACGCCATCGCCGTTACCTAGAGGGCCTCTTTAATCTATAATATTATACTTTTTTACTTCATTCCATGATCTATATTTCTGATTTTTTTTTGTACGTGGGTTCAATTCCTGTTGATTTCGCGGAGCACATGATTCCTTCATGACTTACATTGGGAGTCATCATAATTCTGGATTCGGAAAACTACGGCACCTACTTGGATATGTTTTTATTTTTATTTTTCAAGCCTGAGTTCGTACAATATCATGTGCCGTATTATATGGGCTGCAATTTTCTACATGTGCAACACTTGTATATGGGGGCAGGACCTTGTTTCTTGTCGTACGCTGGTTTGTCTGCCCGCTAGTGAGAAAAACAATGTAAACTTTATTCTATACTCTACACTGTGGTAGGGATCCTTGCAACCTGGTTCATATTTCTTTAGCCTAGGCGATGTGTTTGATTGTTTCAAAGGGTGGATAAATAATGAAACAAAAAGGAAGGAAATAAAGAAAGAAGAAAGACAAACAGAAAGCAAAATGATAATAATAATAATAATAATTGGTTTTTGGGGAAAGGAAATGGCGCAGTATCTGTCTCATATATCGTTGGACACCTGAACCGAGCCGTAAGGGAAGGGATAAAGGAGGGAGTGAAAGAAGAAAGGAAGAAGAGGTGCCGTAGTGGAGGGCTCCGGAATAATTTCGACCACCTGGGGATCTTTAACATGCACTGACATCGCACAGCACACGGGCGCCTCAGCGCTTTGCCTTCATAAAAACGCAGCCGCCGCGGTCGGGTTCGAACCCGGGAACTCCGGATCAGTAGTCGAGCGCCCTAACCACTGAGCCACCGCGGAGGGTTAAAAGAAAGCAAAATGAAACATTGGTTTTTGGGGAAAAGAAATGGCCCAGTATCTGTCTCACATATCGGTTGACACCTGAATGTGTTTGACTGTGTCTAAGGATAAATAAGTAACGAAACAGAGAGAACGGAAGGAAATAAAGGAAGAAGAAAGACAAACAGAAAACAAAAAAGTGTGAAAACGCGAGACAGAAAACAAGTAACGAAACAAGAAAAAAAGAGGAAGGGAACCAAAAAGAAAGAGAGAAGAAGAGAGAGAAGAAAAAAAACTAGCCCGACAACTTGTTCGAAACGAGAAGGAACAAAAGAAAGAACAGCCAGGCCAAATTTGATCACAGACACAGAAATTCCTGTGTCGAGGCCATTACATACGAATCAGCGCTCGTCTGTTGTTCATGGAGTAATATTTTTGAGTAATCCGAAGGTATACTTTCAATAAAAGATTGAATTAATTGCACGTCCCCTTCGGCACAGTGAGATGCAAGTCCATAGATGACATCCTGGTCTCACTCGAGATAATTTCTGGACCTTTGAGAAATGCCCGTACATGCGCCATCGCTCGTTAAATGGTCCATTTGGGAAGCTTGCAGTCTAAGTTTACCAATCACAGTGACCTTGTGAGTGACAGCATATTGACGTTATGCGCTGTCTTATAACGTGAAACATAACGATGATCAAACATTTTAACGCGATAGTTTTAAAGGCATCGTTGTCTAGAAATTCCGGTGTCGCCGGTGATGGCGTCAGCGTTGTGAGCGAAAATTCCGACCAAACTGCCCACCTTAGCAGGTGGCGGGTAAATTAGTGATTGATTGCTCTGGGAGAGCAATCAGCGACACACAAAGCCCACCACTGGGAGCACTTGCCATCACAAGGCATTGGCGTATTGCTGCACCATTGTGCCAGGAAGGATATGAGGACTCCCAAGGATCTATGAATGCAAAGTAGAGAATGAACTTCAGCATATGTGGGAATTAACGTGATACGCTTTCGCGTGATGCCCTTAAGGCGGAACTTAAGTGTCCCGTCAAATATTATTTGCAGCTGCATCATTGATATACGTATATACAAGGCGTTTCCCCTATGAATTTTTCAGAATCTTTAAAAGAATCAAGAGCGCTTTTTCGGCTTGGAATTGTCAGCGGTGTAGTACAGCAGAATACAGCTCAGACGAGCTAAACAGCATGCTGCTTAACTGATATTGGATTAACTTTTTACTATAACCTTTAGGCTCCTTGATTTTTAAGAGGTATGCAGCCCACCGTAATTAGTATTCATATCGGTTTTAAGAATTTCGATAACGCGGTTACCGTCGGCGGGAAAAAATTTCGGCTACAACGTGCCATAACACTAGCGCATTCGAGAAGCTTGCGGGCTAAGCAACCTCTCCAGTGCATGTAACTGGCCGCAGTAGCCAAGATTTGTTGGGCCACAGCGGCGATGGTAACCGCGTTTTCGAAATTCTTAAATCTGATATGAATATTACCATGGTCCAATGTTTTCTTTTTGCTTACGGTTGGCTACACGCTTCAAGATAATTAATAAGCCTAACAGTAATAGTAGTTAAAAAGTTATGAATTCGATCTTAGTTAACCAGCCTGCTAGTTAGCACGTCTTAGCTGTATTCCAAAGTGAATGATATGCCGAACAAAGCACTCTTCCAACTCAAAAGGCCCAGTTTAAGAAACTGTAAAAAATCTCCGGTGAAACGCCATGTACATAGCTCCATGAGTTACTAGTTCATAGCCGTCCTGCGATTTTTCCTGGACGGTCGCTTCGAAAGGCCAGCATGGAGTGTAGGCAAAGCACGCAATTGGATATCCACACTGGACCCCGTAGAATATCTGTCACGGGTTCAATTGGGCTTATTTTTGGAAATGTGGCGGAGAGTTTGAAGGTTGCTTCACTTCCGCCACCGGTTGGCCCGGTATTGCACTACCTCTGGGATCGGCCTTGTCTTTAGCGCGTCTTTACTATCCTGTCTTTCTATCCCATCTTTCAACTCTCCTACTATGTACAGTACTCACGGATTGAAATAGGACATTCGGAGCGCTAGCCTTGCAGTGCCACGCAGGCATGTGGTAAACCACAGGCCGGCTCATTGGCTACTGGAAGGAACAATTCTGCTTTGTAGATGTTCTCTCTCTTGCGCCATACCACAATGCACCACCTTGGTTCCATGAGCGTCTACGGGCGGCGCTCCATGAAGCGACGGCCACGCGCTCCGAATGTCCTATTTCAATCCGTGAGTACTGTACACGTGGTAGCGATTGTTGGTCGGCTTGAGCCAGTGGGCAGGCCTGTGCACTTTCTTTTTCTTTCTTCCTGGCAACAACAGACAGGCAGACAGATCCACACTAGCCTATACAGATATGGCGTGTACAGCAGATATTTCCTGTAGATATGAAATTAGATCCGAAAAAAAGACGAAAAACTGGTAGGGACACTTGAGCTTGGCTTTAAGGTTTAGTTTCTGGTTTATGGGTGTTTAACGTCCAAAAGTTGCTCAGGATATGAGGGACTCTGTAGAGATGGGCTCCAGTAATTTCGACTATCTAGGGGTTCCTTAATGTGCACTGGCATCGCACAGTACACGGGCCTCTAGAATTTCGCCTCCAAAGAAATTCGACCGCCGGGGCCTGCATTGAACCCGCGTCTTTCAAGTCAGCACCCGAGAACCAAAACCACTGAACCACCGCGGCAGGTCTCCGCCCTGAGGGTATCACCCGACGGCGTAGTGGGTTATTGCCCATATGTGCAGATTTGGTCCTTCCCTAAAGAACATTTATAGATCCCCGGGAGTCCTCATACCACTCCTTGCGCAGTGGAGCAGTGGTTAAGCGGTGCGGCACTGACACCGGTATGGCAAGTAATCCCATCGGTGGGCTTTGTGCGACCCAGGCTGTGCTTCCCCAGCGACTAATCATTAATTCAACAGCCATCTGCACCGCTGGGCAGTTTGCTTAAAATATGGTGGGTAGGTTGTGATGCCGCCGCAACGTCACGTGAACTAGTTGGCCCACCTACCTCATAGGTTGCTTCTCAAGAGATTTTTCGTCAATTTTTCGCTCATGGCCAATGATGCCGACGAGGACGCTGCATTGTCTGCGTCACGGGCTCCTTAACGAAAAACTGCAGTTTTAGCCCTGTTTATGCTGCAAAGCAAGGCTCGTTATTTTGTTGTGACGCTGCCAGACTAGGCTAACTTTAGACTGGGGAGAGGTGGTGCTATCAGGATCGGTGGATAAAGTCGAACGCAAGCTGGGCCTCAGCAGCAGCCGAACTGAAGAAAAATAGATGGGGGACAAGTGAAGGTCCCTTGCCGTTAAGTCACATATCCATTTTCCGGCCTCTGTCAAAATCTCACATTGGAGCAATGCCCTCAAGGAGATCCATTTATCTGTGCGCAGCCTCAAGTGTTCCATCGGTAGATTGCATAGCCTGACCTCTTCCCTAACGGCTATGGTTTTTTAAAGGAAATACCGAACTACGAGGGCGCCTAGGAAATAACACACGGAGGTCGGAGAAACAGACGAGAAAAACGTGAGAAGGCAAACGGAGACCTGTTAGGCTACTCAACCTCTCAGGTGGCGGACGCGGTGTCGGCGCAGGGCTTTTGCTTTGCCTGGTGTCCATGTCTGCGAGCACTTACTTTTATGACGGCAGTTAGTCGCGGAAATGCACTCAGCCTTTTCTGTCTTTATTGGGCGTGTTGTTGCCGTTCGGAGCAAACATGAGGGAAAGCATTGAACGCAGAGTCAAAGTCAAAAATAGGAGATGCAGAAGCAGAGCTCGAGACACAGCCTCAGGGAATATCAATAAACGGCTCTGACTCTACGAAAGCGAGGCCCGCCGCTCGGAGTGCTCTTGTTTGAGTGCGGTAAGTGCATCATCGCTAGGTTCGTTCTCTTGTTCTGCAAAAGAAACATACATAAATGAACCTGGACACATCATCTCCTATGGGGAAAACGTCTTGTAACACGACGCGCGCTGGAGACAACCAGGAGAGGAGGATCATAATAACTGCGCTGCGCGAAGTACAAAAAGACAAGATTGAATGAACGATAATTACGAGTGCTTCGTAGTTCTGTTTCCTACCCTTGTTTGTTTAGCTCAACTGATATGATAGTTCCCCCACTAGTACTGTCCGCACATCACATTAAGTAGAAGATTGGTGTAGTGTACAGGCGGGAGTGGCTTATCGGAAATAAAGGAACAGTCAAACACGTGAATGTTTAGCGCCACGCAAACAGTTATTGAGAGGAACAATCTAGGTGATTCCGCAACCAGGATAGCCTTCTTTACTTACGAGTCACTGCACCCAAAATGTTTCACTTCATGGTCTCTCTATGTGTTCCGCGTTTGTTTCTCTATGTGTCAAGGGATGAGAGAAAGTGGATTTGGTTTGTCATCTACCTGCAGTAATGAAAACAAGTGGTAGCTTAAAGGGTTCGACAAAATAATGTTTTATCGTTTACAGAATAAGGCCTTGAGAGCTCTGAAGCTCGTGTTCAAGAAGTTGGGTTGTCAAGCTCTCCATGTGTTATTTGAAGCTTCCTCATCGTCGAGACTAAAACCTAACTTTATTAAAAGTTGTGTAAAATCATACGGAAGAATTCTGAATGTAAAACTGCACAAGCTTGACATGTATATTTTGAGAACACATACATAAAAGTAAATTTTACCCCGTGGCGTCTTCAGTAATCTGAGAAACACAATCACTTTACTTTGTCGCCATCGCGCCAGACTCCCCTTTTAAGTTCACCAGTATAGAGCACCACCTGTATAGAGCAGCGATATCAGCCTGCTTTTCCGCTTCCATGCATAAAACGTTAATGCCAGAATAGTTCTGCGATGCGTCGCAGCCTGTGGTTCACCAGCCTGCTCGAGGAGAACACATTTTATGTTTATTACTGTCCAATGAACCTGAACCTGTGCGGCCAATACTGGTAATAATTGCGATTAGTGATAATGACGCTCTTCTTTATGAACTTAATCTAGATAGCGTGAAGCTTCGTTATAGCCGCATCGCATAAACAGTTATAATGGAGGTCAACTGAACAGTGGGTAATTCTTTCGTCATCTTTCAAACAGTCGCATAAATAAGCAGTGTATAGTAGCTCTGGTTACGCTTTAAAAGAAAGATTCACAAACCAAACGACCGCTTTATTCCTTCCTGGCTAGTAACATTTAGAAATACAAACAGCGACGCCTTTGGTTAACGGGTATCCTAAAAAACTTGAAACAGTGGAAGCAAAACCGATAAAAAAAGTATGAACAATCAATACAATAAAAATATCCACAAGCTAAGAAGTAAAGAAAAATGTGCTTTAACAAAAAAAAGCTTTGTTTGATTCATTTCAGAACACAATCCCCCTAATTCCCCAAAAGGCTGTAGAAGTAAACGAAAAAGGAGAGAGAAGTAGTGCATGTTTTCCACCTGTTTTGGAAGCTTGTGCTCATGCAAATGACTTTGCTGGTAAAGCTAAATTTTTGAATTCATACTTTTTCTGGCATTTGCAAAGGCGGCCATACCTAGAGTCACACGAGCGAGGTATCTTGCAACATTTGCGATGCTTACAAAACCTATATTTCAGTGATAGCCTTAAGGCAACCGTAAAACGGAAAAGGCAGCGTGGGTGTTTTGTCGAGAAACCCACGACACACGTGGCTTTCTGGAATGAAGGTAATTCAACAGAGGACTTCAGATCTAAAAAGGCCAGTATGTCTCCGTGGACACAATGTTATAAAGTAATTGACCTTACGTAAAGAAATTTTTTGACAATTTTTTTTGGTCGTCTGGCAGGCACGTGACCGAATTGGCCAGGCAGACTCGCTTACACGGCATACGTACAAGGGGGGGGGGGGGTGTAGTATTGCAGTGCGGCCTTTTACGTCTAGTTCTGTCTTCAGAGTGTACGCTAATAGGTATGTGTGTAATTAGAGGAATTCGAAGTACAGAAATAATCAATAGGCGAGTGGCAAAATGCATGTGGGCGCTTCACATCCTGCTTGCTTGAAGTTGTATAGTGGCGCCGGCATACAGAGCCAATCGGACAGCCCTTGTGATCTGTTGTACGCCACTGCTTTAACAAGTGATGCGCTATCAATACGTCGTTTTCTCAGTGCTGAACACATCCCTCTGGGGAGAACGTTCCTTTGTGGCCAAGTGATTTTGTGCAGTGCAGTGAGTAGTAATCAAAGTGTGAACATAGAGGAGCAACATAATGTGCGTTTAGTGCATGGTGGAAAAGTTCAAAGATATGAACATGGCAACCCTGTTGTGATAAATGTGTGAATGAGAACAAAGAACACTGGCTGTGGCTGAAGAGAAACTGCAGAAAGGAGCCATTAACGCTCTCGCATAATACCCTTAAAGGCGAAGCATACGAGTACCGCTAATTTTGTTGAAATCGAATTGCCTAGCAATTCAGTAGAAGAAATCGAGTGTTTCTAAGGTTTCCGGTCTTGGTGGTATGATAAGCGCCATGCTTCACGCGTGCTCATATTCAAAAGCTTCATATAGGAAATATGTTCTTGGAAAGTCGCTTTTGTCGGTCCAGTATATAAATCTCACCCTTGTAATAAATCAGCTAGCTACTAAAATATTGTCGTCTGTTGCTCAGTCAGCCTATTTGACAATTATTTAGCTCTTGTAATAAATAAGGATAGTTATGTGGTTGCATAGTGTATATTTGTGAAAGCGCTTGGACGGTCTCAAATAATTTTCACATAAAAAATAATCATTTTACAACACTGATGGGCGCATAATTATCTTCGTTTGTAGTATATGAGCTTGAGGCACCGATTAGAAATTGTAAATGGATATCGATCAGGTATCACAGTTGCGATGTGGCCAATCTTGAGCCCCTTCTTTTTTTAGCAATAAATATATGATAATAGCTAAAACGTTGTGCTCCACCAAGAAATTTCCCAATGATTGCATCATGCATAAATATAATACAGATATTCAGGTACTCCAAAAATCTATAGACTTAAATTTTCGGGGGTGTGATATGCATAGAATGAAATTTAATTTATTTGTAAAAACCTTTGTAAAAGGAAAAAAACAAAATAAGGACTTGTTTTGAGCTATAAATCAGGCACATCTCAAAACAGTTGATGAATATAAAAACTCAGGCGTCTGATCATTCCCTTCGCTGTTGGCATCGCGCCTAGATAAAACTATTGCTAAGGCGTGCGCATTATTACGACTTCTGCATCAAAGCGCGTTGTGTTTTCCTTAAGCCGCCTGTGAAATCCTGTGCAAAAATTATGACGCGTTCCACGATGGTCAGTAATGCGAAATTCAAGCGCAGCTCTACACGCGCTAACTGCAACTCTGCTGGCAGGTGGCGTCCTACGTTGCTGGCCATTCCCGCTGGATCTTCCAGTTGCCGCCAATTTCCTGTAGTACATTCCTGTGCTTTCACTGTGGCGTGCGGTAACACGCCACGCCGTGGTAAATCGCAACCTGTCCGGTGACGTGTTAAGGCGATGCTACCGACCACGACACGCAGTAGAGAAACGGGTGCCTAGGAGCTGCGCTCTAAAATACTCTGTGACAACTTTCAGAGTACGCATGCCTGACATAGGACCCTACAACTAAAACTGATAAATTTTGGTCAGTAGCAGTTTGTCGCAATTTAGGAAAATCATTTGAGGGTCGAAACTGTACTTGAACAGTTGGCGAAAAATTACTTAAATGCGGAATCTTTACAAAACGGGCTAATAAAGATTCGACTTAAATTCTCTCGAACATGCGTACTGCGCGTTATGTCGTGTTTCTTGTTGAAGTATTCACGTGGGCACCTCATCAATTTGCTACTGATGCCGGAAGCGATAAGGTTCCACTGGGAAGATTGTAACAACGCGCTACAGTCTTTAATAAGTTCGACGTCGGCTTTAGCGCTCTCTGTTCCTCATAGGGAAAGTTCTTCGTCAATCGAATGCACTCCCACGGCAATGGCGGTACCAGCGGCTGCAGGGCCACATAGCGACGCTGCTGTCTTTGTCGGCGTCATGCCCTCGCTGCGAGGGTGCACCGAGGGAAGGCAAACTTTGCCCTCACTTCACGTCGGGCACGTAAAGCTTTTTATAAATTTTATGCACAGCTTTCATCGGTTTTGCCGCTCACGCTCGCTACGAAGGGCGCTTGAATTCAGGCGACCAAAAAATGCGCAGATGCCAAGGTGCTGTCGCTACGTAGCGCTTTCTTGTCGCGCTTTCACAGGAAGATTAGAGCCGGGAAGTGTAATTCCATGACTTATTTGAAGAAGTAAGCCCTGTTTTCTCTTTTTCAAGGTTACTCTGTATCCTTTGTTCCGGAAAAATTATTGTTTATATTTTTTTGCGTTGAGTCTTTAACAGGTGCCTGGTACGCACCCCTGTGCAAATAATGCAACCGTTAATTCATTGAACATCAATACCGGGAAAGAAAACAATGCCTCTCTCGGAGGATAGATGTGAGGGCTTAAAAATATTACGACAACCGAGGCGTAACATTAGCCAGCATATTGTGTAGTGCTGCGACAATTGAGCGATACAAGGTGTGCTCAAAGGGACCCTCACTTGCGGGCTTCCGGGGCAAAGCAGATGAACATCTACATAAAGAATTTATGAAGTTGCTTCACCACTGTTTCTTGGCGTTGATGTTCTTTAAGTTTTACATTTAAAAAACACAAAACAGCGTGAATCGGGTGCTTCTTAAACAGTCAATGTGAAAAGAAACCGCGCTTTTTTCGTAACTGCAGATAAAAAGTGGTCTTTATCATTACACCCGCCAAGTTCCCTCCATGGCAGGCGTAAAAGCTCTTGAGCACCCAGGCATCCTCCTCCTCAGAGATAGTCATCGGAGACAGAGTTAGGAGCCCTCGAGAGAGAGAGAGTGAGAGAGAAGTATCTAATCACCAGCTGCGCCTTTGCTGCGAGCGCTGGAAGGTGGATGGAAGGTAGGAGCGTTCCCTTTGCAACGGGGTGGTGGCAGATGCCACCATGCTCGGCCTTTTTTTATTTTTGTTTAAATATGTTGTAAGTTGTATAAATACGTCTTCCTGCACTTATAACCTTGTGTAAACTCTCTCCTTTTGAACCACCAGTCTTGCAATCGGTTTGTTCTAGTTTCTGACAGATTTATATACATCACCAATGTTATCTCTAAACCCTAGGGCTTCAGGAAGAGTGACTGTGACTGCATCAACATCGCGATGGATACCATCAGATTTGATTATGAGGTGTTCAATTGTTTCTACAAATTTACCAAACACAGCAGATGTGTCATCTTCGTTAAATTTCTTTTTGTAGCTGCGCGTTATAAGACACCCTGACCTAGCTTCAAAGAGTAAGATACTGCCTCTTGAGTTATCATAGAACGCTTCCTTCGTTTTGATTTCGACTAGGATGTCATTAACACGCGTTTGTTCCCTCACCCACCCTGCCCGCTTCCGGTCTTTTAACGTTACACCTAAAATTTTCTTTTCCATGGCTCGCTGTGCTGTCCTTAACTCAAGCTGATCCCTTTTCTTTAGCCTCCATCTTTCTGCCCTGTAGGTGAGTACCGGTAGGATACAGCTGTTGTACTATTGGTAACCTGCTATTCATGATCTGAGAGAACCTTCCATATGCGCTCCACCTCATTCTTATCTTTCTAGTTATTTCCCTCGCATGATCCGGATCAGCCGTAACTACCTGCCATAAGTAGACATATCCCTTTACCACTTCCAGCACCTCGCTTCTATTTGTGAACTGCTGTTTCGTTGCTAGACTGTTAAACATTACTTTGGTTTTCTGCAAGTTAGTTTTTAGACCAACCGTACTGCTCTGCCTGTCTAAGTTATTGATCATGATTTGCAGTACATCTCCTGAGTGACTCAGCAAGGCTATGTCATCAGCGAATCGCACATTATTTATTCTCCATTAACTCTTATCCCTAACTGTTCCCAATTCAGGCCTCGGAATACCTCTTGTAAACAGGCGGTGAATCGCATTGGCGAGATAGTGTCTTCGTTCCTGACGCCCTTCTTTATTGGAATTTTATTGCTGACTTTGTGGAGGACTGTGGTAACTGTGCAGTTCCTATATATATGTTTCAGTATTTTGACATAAGGCTCCTCCACACTCTTATTACGCAATGCCTGTATGGCTGCTGATGTTTTCACTGAGTCAAATGCTTTCTCGTAATCAAAGAAGGCTTTATATTGGGGTTGGTTATATTCTGCACATTTCACTATCACCAGACTGATTGTTTGAATTTGATCTATTTTGGAATATCTGTTGCCAAAGCCTGCCTGATCATTTGGTTTATTAAAGTCTAAAATTGCCCTGACTCTATTAGCGATTAATTTAGTAAATAACTTGTAGGCAACGGACAGTAAGCTGATCGGTCTGTAATTATTCAAGTACTTGGCGTTACCTTTCGTATGAATTAAGATAATGTTTGCGTTCTTCCAAGCTTCCGGCTGGTCGAGGTCATAAGGCACTTAGTATACAGGGCGGCGAGTTTTTCTAGCACAATCTTTCTTCAATCCTTCAACAGAGTGGGCAGAGTGAGTGAGGGAACAAACGCGGGTTAATGACTTCCTAGTCGAAATCAAGAGGAAGAAATGGGCTTGGGCAGGGCATGTACTGCGAAGGCAAGATAAGCGCTGGTCCTTAAGGGTAACGGAATGGATTCCAAGAGAAGGCAAGCGTAGCTGTGGGCGGCAGAAGGTTAGGCGGGCGGATGAGATTAGGAAGTTTGCAGGCATGGGGTGGGCGCAGCTGGCAAAGGATATGGTTAATTGCAGAAACATGGGAGAGACCTTTGCCCTGCAGTGGGTGTAGTCAGGGTGGCGATGCTTCCTTCCTGATCTGCCTTTTTCTGTATCGAGATAGTTCTACAATATCTTTTTTTTCCGTTGAATGAATCCAATTTTTACCTACCGCGTTTTTGATCTGCCGTTTAATGCTCTTTCTTTCTCCGTCCGTGTGTCCGGCATACTTACTCTTTAGTTTCCTAGTTCTTTTCCGTCATTCTGAGTCAGCGCTCTTTATGTATAAGTATTTAAGTACCTTAGATGCCAACCTGTTATCATCCAATTTCTCAGGAGTCGTAAAGCATTTTACTCTGAGCTTCGCGTGCTTCGAACGATGCCCAGCCCATATCTCCCTGTACTGCCCTTGTACTGTCCCTGTACTGCCTTTAGTGCTTCTAGCGCTAGTCGATGATAGCAGCGCCGCGGTGCAGTACAACAGCCTCTGCGACCGGCGGAGCATTGGCCCGTGTATTTTCGGAAATGGTCGTACTCGTACGGGAGGCGAGTGATCCTACTCCGGTACGTTCTTCCTTTCTCCGCAAGCGTGCGAGTCACCGAGTAATGTGATTACTGACCATGGCGGCATTACGACATCCCGACTACACTAGGTCTGTCTCGGTGCTTTGCCCTTTCCGTAGCTTTTTCTGGCACTCTAATCAAAGGAATAGCGAGCGCAATGACTCTTCTTCGAATCGATAGCACTCGCCCTCTGGAATGCATTGGCGATGATCCTCCTTTAAGGACCGCCTCAAGAGCCAATTTATTTCTTTCGCTGCTTGGTCAGCTCTCATCTGAAATAAGGCCCAAACGCTCGCGCTTGCTTTAGAAACATTTCTTTTTTCCCTTTTTTGTGATGCCTCATTCCTATAACCCGTGTTCTACCCGTGAAAGATAGCTTCCCTACGGGTGTTTAACCGCTCAAATCCATTACGCAGATATGCCGATATTTACAGTCGCATTCTCGGTTCTTGCCTTTTTCTTAAGAGTGTCAGATTTATTTTAGTGACCAATTCGCTTATTCATTGCCATGCAGTTTTGTTTCTTTTTTTACAGAAAACTTAAAGTGGACAGCTGACTGATAAGAGAATGGGCTCGCTTTTTTTTTTCGCTGTACATGTATATCTAGCTTTTCTTTTCTGCTTTCATGTAAAATCACGTTTTCTTTCTGATCAATCGTTTGCCTTCGTCCAATTGCTCTGGCGTTGACCGTCCTGCCTGTACAAATCGAGTGCGTCCTATTTTCTTTCGTCGATACATAAATCACCTGTCATATGCATCTCGGTTTGCTCTCTTAGGCTTGTGAGGAAGTGCGTTGATTTATGTTATTTTGTACGGTGTGCCTGAAGAGACGCTCTGGCTTTCAAGGGAAATAAATTATGGTGTAAAAAAAGCAAGCCTGTTAGATTTTATGAGTTCTTAGGAGTTTTATATGAGCTGACGGCAAATCATTTGCAGATTTCGTAAACTCAGGACGACAAAGGCTTACAGCTGTGGCTCCTTATTCATGGCTTGAATTGCGTTGTTCCCCACGTGCCTTAGGCGCGCAGGCACTAGCGAACAAAAGCATCGGGCACACCTTTAAACTCAGCGTTTTACTGCCGTCTGGAATTCGCGCGGGCACCTCGCCATAATCCACTTGGCGTGATCGAACTTCGTAACATCATTTTGCCTGTGGTGGGTTGGGGTGCAAATCAGTGGGAGGCGTCAGCGTAGGTGCCGGAGACATATCA